>NC_134702.1:58284190-58371690 GCF_043290135.1 Rhipicephalus microplus
TAGCAACGGCATGAATGCTAATGGAAGAAACGGCAAGGTGAGACGCTGAGTCGTGGGCATTGTCGTCAGGCAAGGGAGAGCGCGACAGGGCGTCGGCGTCAGCATGTTGCCTTCCGTTGCGGTACAGCACGCGGATGTCGTAGTCTTGCAGGCGAAGTGCCCACCGGGCGAGACGGCCTGAGGGATCTTTCAATGAGGACAACCAGCATAGTGCGTGATGGTCGGTGACTACATCAAATGGGCGACCATATAAATAAGGTCGGAACTTGGTAAGGGCCCACACGATTGCCAGACATTCTTTCTCAGTGACGGTGTAATTAGTCTCGGCTTTTGTAAGCGTACGGCTTGCATACGCCACGACATATTCCGGGAACCCTGGTTTGCGCTGCGCAAGGACAGCGCCGAGACCGACACCACTGGCGTCCGTGTGTACCTCTGTAGGGGCAGTAGGGTCGTAGTGGCGGAGTATGGGAGGCGACGTCAGTAAACGACGAAGCGTTGTGAATGCGTCGTCACACTGTGATGACCACGAATGGAGAGGCCCGTTACTACCGAGGAGTTTTGTCAGCGGCGATGCGATAGACGCGAAGTTTCGGATGAAGCGCCGAAAGTAGGAACACAGTCCTAAGAAACTGCGCAGTTCCTTGATGGATGTCGGCTTGGGGAACTCGGTCACGGCCCGAAGCTTGGCTGGATCGGGGAGAATTCCGTCCTTGGACACGACGTAGCCGAGTATTGTCAACTGCCGAGCTGCAAATCGGCACTTCTTCAGGTTCAGTTGCAGACTGGCGTCACTCAGACGCGTTAAAACATGCCGCAGGCGTTGAAGATGCGTTGAGAAGTCCGGAGCGAAAACGACGACGTCATCGAGGTAGCACAGGCACGTGTGCCATTTCAGGTCACGCAGGACGGTATCCATCATGCGCTCAAAGGTGGCAGGCGCATTGCACAGCCCAAACGGCATGACGTTGAATTCGTACAAGCCGTCGGGAGTGACGAAAGCGGTCTTCGGTCGAGCGTCTTCAGCCATAGGTACTTGCCAGTACCCTGAGCGCAAATCTAGAGATGAAAAAAATTCGGCTCCTTGCAGGCTGTCAATCGCGTCATCCACACGCGGTAGTGGGTACACGTCCTTACGAGTGATCTTGTTGAGACGTCGGTAGTCCACACAGAACCGCACAGAACCGTCCTTTTTCGCGACGAGAACGACAGGAGATGCCCAGGGGCTGTTAGAGGGTCGAATAACATCGCGGCGTAGCATGTCGTCCACTTGCTCGTTGATTACACGGCGTTCTGTGGGAGATACGCGATATGGACGTTGCCGTAGTGGTGGTTGTGCGCCTGTGTCAATGCGATGCGTAACAGTCGATGTGCGGCCGAGAGAAGGTTGAGAGACATCGAAAGAAGAGCGGAATTCTTCCAACAGGGCCAGAAGCTGGGAGCGCTGGACCGGCGTAAGGTTGTCGGCATTGGAAGGACCAAATACATCAGCGGATGATGAAACAGATGTAGAAACAGCACTAAGCGTATTGGAACTTCGGCAGTGCGTGTCATCAGGTTGATCCATGACTTGTGCATCTTCGATGGGTTCCACGCTGCCGAGACATTCCCCTCGCACCAACGTAACACTGTACGGGGATGAGTTCAGAACAAAAATAGTGGTGCTGCCGCGAGTTACTTGCACGGTCGCGAAAGGAACCAGCAAACCTTTTCTGGTGAAAACACGATGAAATGGTGAGAGGAGTGCAGCGGTGTCTGAAAGACTGGCACAGTACACCGACACCGCCGCGGACGAGTTTGCAGGCACTTGCGTGTCGTCCCTGACGAGTAATTTGCTTGCAGTAGATGGACTGTCGGCCGGCGTCAAAGAAGAGAATGGTGTTAGCTCTATTTCTGCTGGTGCGCAATGAATGACGGCGTCGTGGCGGGAGAGAAAATCCCATCCTAGGATGACGTCGTGAGAGCATGAAGGAATTATGATGAATTCAACGGCATACATCACGTCCTGAATCATGAGGCGGGCTGTACACATCGCTGTAGGGTGAATGCTTTGGGCGCTGGCTGTACGGAGGGAGAGCCCGGAAAGTGGCGTGGTCACTTTGCGCAGTATTCGGCTAAGCTTTGCGTCCATCACGGATACGGCGGCTCCAGTATCTACAAGGGCAGATGCACGAACACCATCCACAAGCACGTCTATCACGTTCGAAGGTCTTTCCTGAGGGCTTCCGCAGTTCGACAGCGTCGCAGCCCTTGCCTCGTGGACTGCGACGACTAGTTTTCCTGGTCACCCTCTAGTGGACGTGGCCGCATCGGCGACAGTGAGCGACGTCGCGGAGAATGTGAGCGGCGGGTAGATGGAGCGGGGCGGGACGACGGTGACGTAGGTGGCGGTTGGTCATAGAAGCGGCTCGATTGGCTGGGAAAATTGGAGGCGACTTGCGGTCGCTGCACACGATTGCAGTAGCGTGCTACGTGCCCGACGCAACCACAAGCAAAGCAGATGGGGCGATTGTCCGCAGTGCGCCATCGGTTCGTGGGTCCCATCCATGTCGAAGAACGCGATGGGCGAGCCGGCTGCTGATATAACTGCATAGTGGGCGGCACACGGGGCACGTGGATGACGTCGGTATATGTAGGCGGCACAGTTTCTCCGAAGGCCTGGGGTCTGGCGATGGTTTCGGTGTAACCAAGAGGGCCAGTCACAGGAATCGGTGGGGGTGGCCTGGCGACAACTTGGGCGTAACTGAGTGGTGTAGATACTGGAGGCGGCTGGTGATATTCTGGAACGACCTCCACGATTTCGTGCTGAATGGCTCGGTGGAGGGGAGGCAGAAGTGTGCTTGACGACTGTTCAGCACGGTGCGGGGAAGCAAAGGCCAGTAAAGAGACCTGGCGGGCAACTTCTTCACGCACGAATGTCTTGATTTCAGCAAGCAGGGCGGTGTGGTCCGGAAGTGTTGACAAGGCCGAGAGATCAGCGTCACGTGAGGGTGGTCGACGGGTCATCGAGCGCTGCCGTCGCAGCTCCTCGTAACTTTGGCAAAGTGTAATGATCTCTGCTACAGTGCGAGGGTTCTTGGCCAGGAGCATGGTGAAGGCATCGTCGGCGATGCCTTTTAGAACATGGGTAATTCTGTCGGCCTCTGACATGCTCGCGTCCACTTTTTTGCACAAGTCAAGGATGTCCTCTATGTAGCTTGTGAAGGACTCACCGGTCTGCTGTGCTCGTTCACGTAACCGCTGTTCGGCTTGGAGCTTACGAACGGCAGGACGGCCGAACACGTCGACGACGGCGGTTTTAAAAGCGGACCAAGTGGGGAAATCGGATGCGTGGTTGTTGTACGACATGCCGGCCACACCCGCGAGGTAGAAAACCAGGTTGCCGAGTTTACCTGCCTCGTCCCAATGATTGGGGACGCTGACGCGTTCGTACATAGCAAGCCAGTCCTCGACGTCGGTGCCATCCGCGCCGGTGAAGACAGGAGGGTCCCGGATGCGGGGAACACCGGAACATGGCGTCGGCGCAGGAGGAAGCGTTTGCTGTGCGGCGTCTTGGTGCATGGTAGAAGGCACGGTGCGGGATCGTAGCTCCAGGGGCATCAAATGCTAACCGAAGGTGTTAGAAGGGCACAGCACTCTCCACCAAATTGTTGAGACGTTTATTGGCGGATGGTTGTCGACGATGCTTGACAGTGACAGTCAATGCGGGTACCGACTCTCTGCACGAGCTGCTCTTCTTCTTGCTAAAAAGGGCAACCCACTAGAAGGCGCTGGAGAGGACGACCCACTGTTCGAAGGCTTCACCACAATATATATATATATATATATATATATATATATATATATATATATATATATATATATATATATATATATATATCCCTTTCCCTGTTTCCCTTTCAGCGGTGGAATGCTGCAGTTTGCTTCCTTCTACTCATGAGGAAAAAATTAAAGTATTCACAAGAAAGCAAAGAAATTAAGGGAACATCATCGGCTATTCCAGACTATCGTTCGACATTCTTTCTGAAATGATTATTGGCACAGGCTACATGGTACTTCACTTGGGCAAGCATTTATCATGTTCACAATTATTAATTTACTCTCACATGATCAATTTACTCACAGACTGTGCTTTGAGTAAATTTTATAATGAGATGTTAATGATATAATAAGAGTAGGTGATATAAAAAACCACTCAAAGCATAATAACCATATAAATAAAAACAACTGAAGAGGACAAAAAACGCGTGAGTTTTTGATGGGCAAAGTAAATTGCGATATATTTTTGAGCAAGTACTGAAAGTTCAATATGTTTGATCGAGGTCGATATCGACCTCAATCAAACATATTTACAGGATTTGTGCAAAAAATGTTAAAAACAGACCTGTTAATTTTACGCTTTGCCAACTACCGCGAAAAAAATGAAGGTACTGAAAAATTGCTGAAAGCTAGAAGGAATCCAACTAAGCGTCCTAGAGGATATCTTTGATTGATTGATATGTGGGGTTTAACGTACCAAAACCACCATATGATTATGAGAGACGCCGTAGTGGAGGACGCCGGAAATTTTGACCTCCTGGAGTTCTTTACCGTGCACCCAAATCTCAGCACACGGGCCTACAACATTTCCGCCTCCATCAGAAATGCAGCCACCGCAGCCGGGATTTGAACCCGCGACCTGCAGGTCAGCACCCGAGTACCTTAGCCACTTGACCACCACGGTGGGGCAGAGGATATCTTTAATACAGGAGTTAACGTTGCAAGAAAAAACCAGTGGAATTCTGATAAAAAAAAGAAAGGTGCTTAAGTCAAGCTGACGTTTCATAAAAAAAATAACAAAACTGTTTGCGCTTAGGATGACGATAATCATAAGCGGTACGTGTGATCAGGTCCTTCAACGAGTTATGAAAATGCTTGACATATAGAAGTGTCTTGCATAATTCAAGATAATAAATCTTAATGCTGGAAGTATTCTGAACATGTTAGGCGTGTTAAAAAGTCGTCTACTCGACCGTGAAACAGAAATCGTAGCCATCATGGAAGCTTGGCTCCGCGAGAACACATCTGACGCTTACGTCGCTTCATGGGGTTACTCGTTTTTGAGAAAGGATCGATGCTGTAGAGACGGGTGTTGTGTTCACAATTATGCGAGACAACAGTGATGTCGATGCTCTATGGATGGAACCCAAACTTGCATACCACTCACTTCACCTCGACGTCGGCGTATGGTATAGACCTCCTGGCTCTGTCTGCCGACAGCCGACTAATCATAGGCGTGCGTACGCGGGGGGGGGGGGGGGGGGGGTACACCTAGGAGGTGAAGACGCTGTCAGCCCCATACACTGACATAATATAGAGGAGAGGCGCTGCGACTCGGGGGGGAGGGGGGGGCAACGTCAGCAAGGTAGATTGACCGAATTGAGATCAGGGTTGTTGCGACGAACCTTCACCTTTTGCCTGAATTGTGAAGCTTCTTTTCTTTCGAACTCGTCCGGGGAGAGGGGGAGGCTTGGTTTAAGCTGCGCCATTCATTTTGTGGTTACTTCAAAAAACGTTTCAGGGCCCCTTTAAGAGGAAGTGTAAGACGGTGAAAAAGCCGGCGCCAGTGGTATGTGTGTTTACAGTGAAGTTATGGAAGTCGACGGCAAAAAGCGTACTTAAAGTCTACCCAAGTGTTCAAATTCTGAGCAAGTTCAACGAGTTATAGGGGCTATATAATTATTAAAGACACCCAAATAGAACATTAAGATTGTATAGTTTCTTTCGCAGCCTCGAATAAGCCGATACACTCCCCTCATCTTCAGCCCTTTACCACATAAAAGGTGGTGCACAAAATGTTACATGTAATTCTGAAGTATGTTTTTTTTTTGCAAGGTCCTCGTTTCTGTGGCATATTGAGAATTCGTGAAATACGTAAAAGTATGCATTAAAGTTGTATTTTAGATAAATAACTGCGGAATCGAAAAAAAATGTGGCTATCTAAGGCTGGAAAATGAAAGCAACGTTTACTCCATAGTTCAGGCATTACAATTCTGTACGTTGGTTCTAGTTCAATATACAATTCAGGCATTCAGGTATACGAATTCTCTGTGTGCTTAGAAATAATTTAGAGCACTGGGCACTCTATGGGAAAGCAAAAGCCGTCCCACTCAGACACATGACTAGCCCCGGCATGTGTTTAGAAACAGTGGGTAACGATTGAGAGTACTAGGTACTCCACTGTAGGAGAGCATAAAGCCGTCCCGTGGTAATACATGCCGTTGTCAGATTGGAAGGAGATGCGGCGCCCAGAGGCGCTTTGTCTCAGAGTCTCACGTAACTCATCAATCCATCATCATCTATGTGTCTGTCCCGGCATGTCCTCCCCGCCAGGGTCATGTGAGGGGGAAGTTTTTGTTTCAGGCAGACGGCCATACCCTGGCAAGGGGGCCGCCGCTCGGCGCCAGGTGCCTAACAGACGCGGCCTGCCTCAGCGTACAAGCCAAAGAGACCCAACATAGGGGTCACCCTTTGGTGCGGTAATTCAATCACGACACACAAAGCGGACGTACCCTGGCAATGTGGGCAAACGCAGCGCGCGGGGCGCGCTGTGGTCACGGCCCGTCTCCTGACCGCTAGGGCCCAGCGAGACACAATCCGTCCCTTGGGGACTACGGGACTACTGTTTGGTGCAGCAGCGAATGCCGCTACACGCATACCCAACGTACCCTGGTGAACCGGCACGGCTAAAAGCCGGGAGCCACCCTCCGCCTCAGCGAGTAGAGTTGTCGAGCACGGAGAAGGTTCCAACACCGACCTGCGGGTGAAGCCCGAAAAGGCGACAAGATCGCCGTAGCTCATGCGAAAACTAGGCGAACAACCACACAGGCTAAACTCAGGCGTGACCGACTCACTAGGTCGAGCCGTCCCGTGGTAATACATAACTTCGTTCTGGAAGGCTTCCGGTTTTGTGTGCCGGAGTAGTCAATTTAAAAGTGTGGCAGCTTGGGCTAGTTGGTGTGACATGTCGACAGTTATAGTGCGAGCAAAGAGACAAGAAGGACACAACACTAGAGAAGAGTAGTCAAGTAGCATTGGCGGGGAACGAGAGCGTTAGCGAGTAACTCTCACATTTTCACCACTTTTCTCGCTGTGTCTAGCGAAATACTTAAAAAAAAACACATTCTCTTACGCTAAACACAGCATTAAATGAGCTAGTTCTTTACCTTAAGCGCCTTTCTTTTAGCGGAAATGGGTAAAAATTCTTTGCTTACTCTGGCGCAACGTGAAAAAAAAAAATTGGCACCATATCCACGGAGTGAATGATGGAGAGTGGGGCGAAGCATTCGTCCATTCATTCGTTTTTGCTTCCGTCCGTCCATGCATCCGTCTGTGTGACCGTCCATGCGTCCATCCGCCCGTCCGTGCGTGTGTCTGTTCATGCGTCCGTCCCTGCGTTCGTCCATGTATCCGCCCCTGCATCCGTTCATGCGTCCATCCATGCATCTGTCTGTGTGTCCGTTCGTCCATCTATTCAGCACTCCAAGTACCACCATCTCGCATCTTTTCATCATATATACCCCATATAAAAGCACCGCCATTCAGCGGACATTCCAAGGACTAAACAAGAGGTGGCACACGCACACTTTCTTACGGTTTGCGCTTCGTGTCTACTTCCCACCTTTAACCACCTCGAGTTCGTGGTATATACTAGTTCACTGTATTCGTGGCACTGCGGCCCAATGCTCGCTAAACCTCTCAAAAACCAAGGAGGTTACGCCCAGCGAGTATAACTTAGCAACCTTGTCTTGTCAGATAGTGCTCAATGTACATGCCAATGGCTGCTGATAGGGATTGCAGCGTGCGCGTTAACTAAAAGCCGAATGCTCCTGTCTCTCATTTCCCATTAGCATGTACATTAGCATTGGCATGTACATTGACCACTATATTTCATTGTTCAACAACGCACAGAAGAAATATTCCACCGGCACCACTTTGGAGGTCAAAATGTAACAATTGTTACACGCTACAGCTACGAGGGACGAACGGGGGCCCCTATAAAAAGCTTCGCCCCTAAAGCACGCTTACTGCTTTCGTTTTAAGGGAGCAATCATTGAACTGACCGGAGGTTTGTTAACTGTACAGTGAAGTAACCTACCCAAAAGGTGTCAAGTCAGCACAACCAAGGAGGTTTAAAGAAAAATTGCTGTAGTGGAAGCTCCCGCGATGCCTTGGCATCAGAAGTGAAGCCAGCTTTTGCCCTGCCAAGATGTCGGAAACATGCTCTTTTCTGATAGTGCCCACTTAGAGAACAAGTGGCTTTGATATGTTATTGTAATTGCTACGTTAATTCTAACATAAAGGATAATTGTTCCCGACGAAATAACACAGAGAAACGAATATAGGTGACGGAATCTCCAAAAAACTTTGCCTCCCATTACAGGCTTGCTAAAAAAAAAATAAGTACCACTAAGACGCAGTTGGAGCACTATGTGACCCGACAAAGTTTCCACAGTGAACTCGTCGGGCGTGCGAGGGAAACGCTCCGTTGTTGAACGACGTTGATACTTTATCATGCCCCTAGTACGATGGCTGCCAGAGCCGCCATCTTGCCATAGGCACGGCTTCACTCCTGGGCAATTATTTCCTTTCCAGCAAATTTTTTTTAAAAAAAAACCTCCTTGAGTACAAACGAGTAGCTTGTACTCTCTTAGCCTCACGCATCTGCTACGCCGAGCTCTAGGGTGATCCGGGTCATTCAAGCTGTCCATTCATTCTCACAGCTTTGACGTCCTCATAACTTCTCTTTGTTGTGGTATACGTTTCGGCTCCGCATTTACAATGCACACGTACCAGGCGCAGGCACGGACTTGGCTTTTAGCCTCGCGCACTTGGTTTGTGTTCGGAGAATGTCTGTTTGGAGTGAACAATGACTATCGTCAGTACGAACGCAATAACTCGGCCGGCACGCGCTCTTTTCGTCCTCTTCTGCTTCACTCCCAAGGCACGTGGGCCGATTCACCCGGCGTGGGATGCAATAATTAGGATGGGTGAAAGCACGAGTGCGGAGAGAGATATGGAGAGAGAGACAAAAGCAGAGGGCAAAACAGAAAAATAGAGAATCAAAGAAAAGGGAAAATAGATACATAGAGATATAAAAAGAAGATAGACAGAGAGAAAGCGTACCATAGCTACTGTAGTGATGTATAGCAAAAAGATGGAAAGGGAAATTGAGGGTGAGGAGAAGAGAAAGGAGTGGGCCACGACGAACTCCCCTGTTCGATCCCTCAGTCTTCCCACAAAAGGAGTGTATATCTGCCCTATTTTTTGTTTTCTTCTGCTTTGTTTTTCAATGTGGAAGTCAGTTTGGAAGTGTAAAGAACTAGCTTGACAAATATAACACGGATCGTTGAGATGAATAATAATATAAAATAATAGATCAGTAATAATAGTTCCCACTCGTGTGGGCAGTATGGCGGAACATTTATGGTTGAAGGTAGTTAGTGACTGCTAGTTTTTTTGGGGTCCGCAGACATATTGTTACGTGACACGCATCTCGTGTTTATCATGTTTGCACCAGTATCATACCTTCGTCATTTATTCACGTCCCATAATACCAAATTTGGTATAAGTGAAGCTATCGAAACGGCCGCCAGAGCATCATGAGCGTGGCATGTAGTCATGTTACATGGCCCGCATTTTATGATTATCATGTTTGCACCAGTCACATACCTTCTTCGTTGATTCACGTACTGTAATACCAAATTTGGTATATGTGACGCTAGCGAAACGCCCGCGAGCGCATCATGAGCTTGGCATGTAGTTATGTTGTTACATGACACGCATGCCATGATTTTCATGTTAGGGTCTGTCGTTTGTGTTCGCCATGCAATCATGTCATACCATACCAGTTTTGCAACATACCACTTGAACGAAACCACCACGAGAGCTGCAGGACCATGAAATGTAAATAATGACAAGCATGACATTCATGTCATGATTTTCATGTTATGACTAGTCAAATATGTTCTTCATACAGTCATGTTATGTCATACTAAATTTGGTATCGATAACATTATCGAAACGGCCAGGAGAGCTAAAAGTCGTAGGTGGCTAGATAGATAGATAGATAGATAGATAGATAGATAGATAGATAGATAGATGGATGGATAGATAGATAGATAGATAGATAGATAGATAGATAGATAGATAGATAGATAGATAGATACGCGCAAAGTCGCCGAAGTTCACCAAGAAATGCTTCGCATTAAATAAAAAATTATTTCACAAATTATTCGCGCGCTTTTGGAATACACCTCTCTAGGTTTAACCCCTATAGGGGAGCTTTTCTGCCCCCGTGCAAAAACTTGGCCAAGAAAAAGCACCTGTAAATCCCTTTAAGGGGACCTTGCAAATGTTTCTCAGGTAACCATGGGTTGTCTTCATTAAAGAAGTTTATTGCCGCTCCAATCAAAAGTTTTTACATTATGTCAAGTACGAGTTCGGCTACAGATTCGTCGCAATCTGTAATTACTTGTCTTCTCTTGTCCTGACGAGCGCGCTAGAAGCTAAGCCGAGAGGCATGGCGATAGTTATAGCGCGAGAACAAAACGACGACACAGAGACAAGCACACGAAAGACACGAGTCATCGTTTTGTTCTCGCGCTATAGCTATCGTCATGCCATACCAACTAGCCCAAGCTGCCACACTTCTAAGCCGAGAGGTTTGGCATGAGACAAAAAAGTTGCTTCACGTGCAAGTCATAAATTTAAACACTTTTCTTTTTCTTCGAATGAGTGACCTACTTACCGTCTGACCCCGAGTGCCCGTGGTGACATCTCACAGTGACCATTGAAATTAGGCAGCTCACAGTGCTCAAAACAGCCAATGGTCGCGTATTTTGGTATATGGCGCAGTTATTTGGGTACGCAGTGGCATCTTAGGTCGGCAAAAATTGTAGAGCGCACTCATACTCACTAGTGAAATATATTTAGCGCTTTGGACTCAGTCGTAATCAGTTTCACCAAAATTTTACTGAGCCGTGCTCCCTCAGACACACGCCCACGAAATTTTTTTTTGACCAGACTCACTCGGACTCACACTCGCCATAATATTACTCACCAGGACTCGCTCAGGCTCAGACTTGCGGTTCGATCCGAGTCTGAGCGAGTTCGAGTGAGTCGATTCATGAGTGAGTTCACGGATCTATGCGTGGCATCATAAGTAAAAAAAAAAAAAAAGGTGGGAGGGATTTCTAGCTGGCTTTAGGAATTAATTGTATATTCCAGACTACGTGCCGTGCTTTAATGTTCGGCTCGCGTCTTCTCCGGAGCCACGAAAACCAATAGGCAGCCTTGTTGACCATGCTGATTGCAGGGGTGTAGCCAGGGGGTGGCACACAGGGCCCGTGCTCTCCCCGAAACTATTTTTGGCCATGGCATAGAGAGCAAAAAATGATAATTTCAAAGGGCCGGGGGGCTCCCGAAATCAAAAGAGTGCCCCCCTGCAAAAAAAAAAAAAATTCTGACCTGTGTGGCGCCCTAAAGATCTCACAGTCACCCGCGCAAGTATCGCGGATGGTATTTTATTAAATGCGAAGCATTTCTTAGCGAACTTTGGTGACTTTAACCGTATCTATCTATCTATCTATCTATCTATCTATCTATCTATCTATCTATCTATCTATCTATCTATCTATCTATCTATCTATCTATCTATCTATCTATCTATCTATCTATCTATCTATCTATCTATCTATCTATCTATCTATCTATCTATCTATCTATCTATCTATCTATCTATCTATCTATCTATCTATCTATCTATCTATCTATCTATCTATCTATCTATCTATCTATCTATCTATGACTTTTAGCTCTCCTGCCCATTTCGATAATGGTATCGATACCCAACTTGGTATAGCATAACATGACTGTATGAAAACATATTTGACTAGTCGTAACACGAAAATCATGACATGTATGTCATGAATATCATGATTTACACTTCATGGTCCTGCGGCTCTTGCGGTGGTTTCGTTCACATGACATGTTGCGAAACTGGTATGGTATGGCATGCTTGCATGGAGAACAAAAGCGACAGACCCTAACATGAAAATCATCACATGCGTGTCATGTAACAACATGACTGCATGCCACGCTCATGATGCGCTCGCGGCTGTTTGGCTAGCGTCACATATAGGGAATTTGGTATTACAGTACGTGAATGGATGATGAAGGTATGTGACTGCTGCAAACATGATAATCATGAAAGCGTGTCATATAGCAACATGACTACATGCCACGCCCAAGATGCGCTGGCGGCTGTTTCGCTAGCTTCACTTATATTAAATTTGGTATTACTGGACGTGGATGAATGGCAAGGGTATGATACTGGTGCAAACATGATAAACATGAGATGCGTGTCATGTAACAACATGACTACATGCCACACTTATGATGCGCTCGCGGCCGTCTTGCTAGCTTCACATATGCCAAGTTTGGTATTACGTGACGTCAATGGATGACGAAGGTATGTGACTGGTGCAAACTTGATAATCATGAGGTGCATGTCATGGGAAAACATGTCTACATGCCACAGTCAAGGCGCCAATACACTTCGACGCGACACGGTGTGCGTGCGCGCCGGCGTTCGTTTCGTCGCGTCACGCCGGCGTTGCCACGCCAAGCGCTGGTCCTGCCGTATACTCGCAGGCGCGTGCCGTGCTGCGTTGCTTTGACGCATGCGCGTCTGAGCGCGTCCGGCGTCCCTCCGTCACGAAAAGAGGCAGACGTACTGCTGTCTGCCTAAGGGCCAAACCTCATAAGCGCGAAAATACACGCGACAGCGACGAGCGATGCGACGTAGATTGTCTTCGCGCGATCAGTCGCTAGCGCAGGCAAACCTCATTCACGCGACGGCTTCGGCGAGCGAAATCCACTGTTGCTGGCACGAGGCCGTCTACTCGCAAAAAGAAAACCGCGTAGTGAGCGGTGTGCAATTTAAAAATAAGATATACTGTTGTGTAATGGAACGGAAAGTGTTTATGAGTGCCTTGCAGCACTTTTTTTATATGCACATGCGTAAACATAGCGTTATTTCTTGTTGCGCATACGTGACTCGGGCAAGGTCACGTGCACCTATGTAGTCTTTGTCTTTTCCGGTTTTTCGCTATTGGCTGCTTGAGCCCAGCACTTCCGGGCGATGAGCGACGGTTTCTAAATCTAGAGAACCGAGCGATCGCGCGATAACGAGCACGCGCGCGCGAACGCCCTGTTTCGTCGCTCGTAGCGTCGCTCGTCGCTGTCGCGTGCATTTTCGCGCTTATGAGGTTTGGCCCTAACGCATTGGCGCGAAACGCAGCAGGTCGCATTTCGCGCCGGTTGCCATCGGGCCGCGCTGATGAACGCTGGTCGCGCCGGTCGCGCCTGGCGTGAGACTGTAGAGATTTCGCGTTTCGCTAACGTATAGCCTCGCTGTGCCCCGTGGACGCGCGCGTCAACGCCACGTTGGTGTATATTGGGCCCTTCATGATGCACTAGTGGCCATTTCGCTAGCTGCACATATGAGAAATTCGGTGTTACGCGACGTCAATAGATGAAGAAGGTATGTCACTGTCGCAAACATGATAATCATGACACACGTGTCATGCAAGAGTATGACAACATACCACGTTCATAGCGTGCTCGCGGCCGTTTCGCTAACTTCATATATACTGAATTTGGCCTCACATGACGTGAATAGATGACGAAGGTAAACGACACCGCCAAAGAATATAATCATGACACGGAAGTGGTGTACGGCATACATTACCTCTACCTCGTATCGTTGTGGTGATTTTAAAGTGATATATCCACCTTTCTCCTTCGTGCTTTGTATATCGGCGATTCCCACTGTACGTGGGATCTGCCAATTTTTAAAATTCATTTTATTTCACAATACTCCAGGCCCTTTTTGGTGCCCATGCAGGAGTGAGTCGAAAAAAAAAAAGAAAACATCTACACAGAGCAATACCATCTATACAGAGCAATAAGTATGAGCACATACAACTGACAAGAAATATGAACATTATGCAGTAAACAAGGTACACATAAACAGCAAACAGTATTATTTTAACTGTGCATGTTGAAGGGGTTGAGTTCGCCAACCAAAAAAAAAAAAAATGAAGAAGAAGGAAATCTCACAAGGTTCTTGTCGACTGCATCGATGAAGCCGCAGGACTCGTACATGGGCTTTCCTTTGACAAAGGAATCGTGCGTTTCCACTACGATGAGATCCACTTATACGCATGACGACAAAAATAATAACAAAAGTGTCACAAAATATGCGACCGTCAGTTAATGCCAAGGAGGTTTAAAAATTTTCTTTAATCCTCCTTGGTTAATTGAGAGGCGTGATACTCCATTGTAGTAGTAATAATAATAATAATAATAATAATAATAATAATAATAATAATAATAATAATAATAATAATAATAATAATAATAATAATAATAATAATAATAATAATAATAATATGTAGTTTGACGTCCAAAAAACCACAATATGATTACGAGAGGCGCCGTAGTGGAGGGCTCCTGAGCTTCCGACCACTTGGGGTTCTTTAACGTGCATGGGAAACTCTACTTTACGGAGCCTAAATAATGCAGCTATGCCATATTTGTGTCAATGAAACGTTAATCCGGCATTTATAACTTTGAGGAGATAAATTTACGCCATGAATGAAAGTAATAATGTAGACCAATTGCAAGTAAGAAAAAAAAAAGATGGTTGCGGGCACAGCAAACGATGCATTTTGGAGCGTTTTCTTGCGTGTGTTTCAAGACTCCGCATACAAACTATATCCTCCGTGTTTCCCCGCGAACGGGTGTCACTTACGCCCTATGAATTTCACTCCGCTTTCTTGTGGCACAGGTGAGGAATACACCGAGAACCGAAGCAAGGCTAGTACTTGAGAAGGCGATGCACATGACGACCGATACCGCTATCGTATTCTACTCTTGAAGGCAAACCTAAAGCGCTTTCCAAGTTTTCTACCGTTTTAATTATTTATCGCCCTTTCTTTCGGCCCTCACCTCCCCGTATATCAAACCTATTACCATAGCGAACATCTGAAATATCAGTGAAGTTTGTCTGCAGAGACAGTGTTAGTGCTTATGTTGCCTTATTTTTATGCGTGGCATAAATATCTTTTTTTGTTGTTGTGACGTAGCATGAGTTACATACATCATCGAAATGTTGCCACTCAAGTGCTGACTTGTTTTTTTTTTCGGACTCCAGGACTCACTTGTCTTTGTAAAATTCACTTCACGTTTTCATAACTACTGCTTATATTACGAATATACCATTACTTTCCTGTTTGACATTCTATTGATGTACTTTTTGTTGTAGCTCTCACTTAGCTGTTGGGTTGCCTTACAACGCCATCTGTAATGGTATGGGCAACCGTATAGTGAAGAAAAAAAAATGCACACTAGACGCCCACGCCAATGCTACACATGGAGAGTTACAGCAAAGAGAGATGCTGTGCCTCGATATGAAGTTCTTATGGTATCGGCTCGCACACGTTAGTAAAGGCTTCGTAACGAGTCAGTATATGTAGGGGACGAATAATTCACAATACTTTAGTTCCTGAGTGTTTCTTTCTTACCATTCGTTGGTCACTTTCGCTACGTTTTTAGCGCAGCTGCATACTTCAGGGAGCCATATTGTCCCACGTTAGTGGTCATCATACGGCTTGCTTGTTTGCCTTCCCAAAAACTTATGCAGCTTTCCTATATGCGGACAATGCACACGTCATTCGTGGCAGGAGACACAGGTATAGTGACTGGGCGTGTGCCAATAATGTAATAAGAAAAAGAATGCAAGGTTGATGACTGTTGCTACTTTATGAGTAAAAACAAACAAGCAAGCAAGCAAACAAACGAACAAACAAACAAACAAACAAACAAACAAACAAACAAACAAACAAACAAACAAACAAACAAACAAACAAACAAACAAACCACTCCAGGGGGTGCTGCGGAGAGCAGTATGCCCTACGTTAGAATAGGCTAACCTCCCTGTCCTTCCTCTTTCAATCCTCCTCCTACGTTAGAATCGACTGCGCTTTATGTTACCACAAAGTAAGTAAGATAAAGCGCAGTAAATTCTATAGCATTGAGAGCACGTGTGTTTCTTCATCCAGCCTAAATCATTTTAATTTACGCCATAACTAGTATATTCAAGTTCAAAAACAAGAGATAAATGTCCTCTATGTTTTCCTAGGCTTGATTGTCTGTTAGATTGCTCACGTTGGGTCTGAGAAATTATTTTCTGGGACATTTTTCGGTTCTTGCATTGGAACAACTGCAGGGCATGTTTCCAGTTTTAGCCGGTACTCGTACTATAACTTTTGCATCGTAGTCATCCTTTAATGAATGGTGATGGTAACAACGGCAGTGATAATTTAGTGCCTCGCGTCGTAAAGGAAGGTCTCCGCGGTCACGTCCGTGTTCGTCCTGGTGATGACGACCCCATCCCACCCGCTTTTCACACCATAGGTTTCGCGTAGCGTGTGCACTAGCTGAATAATCAGTTGATCGTTGACGGTAGCAAACCATGCAGTAGTTTTCTGGAGCCGCAAACCCATGAGCAGTTTAAAACTCGCTGTCTGCTTCAACAATAACCAGTTCTCTATGCTGCCACCTGTGGATCGTTTGAAAACGAATCCGCTTTGTGGAATATAAATGACTGTCTGAAAAAAAAACACTTTTATATTGCGCTGCTTAGTGAATCGGCTATATTCTTAAAAAAACCGTGATGATGGTCTAGTTGGTTAAACACTTTTTCTAGTAACCATGGAATGGATTCACTAAAACAGCTGATTGCCTCACAAATTCTATGCCGCAAAAATTTTAAGAATCTGTCCAATACGAGCGGAGTTGCAAAAATGTGTCGCACGCTGCAATCGCGTTCTCTCTTTTCTCGTCCCGGCGAAAGCGCTGGAGGCTAAGCAGGGAGGAATGGCAGAGCAAAGAAAATACGTCATGCGCGCCTCGTCGGCTTGAGCACGTTCTTTTTTTTTCCTTCGAATACGTGGCTTTTCCCGTGTGATGGCGCGCGCACGCGTGGACAAGTCGTGGCCATGCGTGGCAATCCCTGTAACAACCGAGTGCACCATGTTCAAATCAGCCAATGGTTGATAGATGGACTTCCACGTGCAATTTTCGAGCGTCTTTCGTCATTTCTCGAGAGAAGAGAACGCAATATTTAGCTGATTTGATAATTTATTGCAGCGTGCCGCGCTATAATACTTTGCTCGCGTGTTCTTGGGAGCCTCTATACTACCGATCGGCAGAGTCTTCTGACAATGCTCAAGAAGTGTTGCAGGGCCCCTTTAAGGTAACAGTCCAAGTGGAAAACGCAATTTTTTTTCAAACTGTAATGGTCCAATTTTATGTCGTGTTAAATGCGCGATTCATTGCCCGTCTTCTCGAAGAATAGGATATTTTGCGCAGTTTCTTTCAAAAGATACAAGCAATAATGTTAGGCCACCTATTATCTACATGTATGAAACTGAAAGTGTCAGTTTTGGGCGCACCATCGAATTAGCTTGATTCGAAGCACTTTTTGTTATTTAACCATCATATCGAGTGTGAAGATGTTATAATGGTCTGATAGCATTATCAACTCATTGTTTTCAATCATAACAGTCAAATTTCTCCCTAGGTGTACGCTCAGCATCGCATGCATGTGTGCTGTTTACGCTGAATGACATGTGAGACTGTCATAATGTTTGCTCCGTTTGACGCCGTGCCTCATTGCAGTGATGACAAGAAAAATACATTTGCTACTCCTAAGCAAGTTGGCATCGAGCCTGGCCTCTACACTGAGTGCTTGCCTCAGAAGTGATCGGCACCAGATCGTCAAGGCATCCCGTCCCTGCTGTCATGCTGCAGAGCTAGCTAAAAAAAAGCACGTTGGAGGTCGAGCAAAGTCACACAGGAGTAGAGTCCGGAATTGTACCGGCTATAAATATGGAAAATTTCAGCGCTCGGAATTTCCTCATGTAAGCGCTGCACCTGTTTTAAATCTTTTTGTAGATTTTATCAAAGCTTATTTTTTGTATTTTTTCATACATGTACAAATATTACTTTTTTGTTGATGGAGATTTTTGAATAAAATTTCACGCACTTCCTCATCCTATTAGTGGGTTTGTAATGAACCTCAGCGAGCGAAATTTGGCCGGAAGACTGAATATGGGTGCCTGTAATACGAAGGTGCCCTCAGTGTAGCGCATAGTTTTTTTTTAGTTTCTCTCATTTTCTAGGAGACTGTTATTCCGACCGCACAGCATCAAATCCCGGATTTTAGCCGCACAGAGGCACACTATAAAACTAGAGACCGAAGTGACGTGATATGTGCAAGTGTAACACCTTCGCGTAAGATGGCAGGTCACCTCACCGCCACTTCCCCCTACCTTTTTCGCCGCTTTCCCCGTCATCTGAGCAACGCGCCGCCTCCTTCAGGATGACTCAAGCTGGTAATTTCTGCGGACGTCTGAAATGTGACAAAACTACTGTTTAAAACGACCGCACAACCCCCAAGAGCGCACCTGCGATAACTTGGCACAAAACCATTAAACCCATCATCAAATAAATGAGTAATTTTTTATGATAAACATGCCGTAATATTTCTCTCTCTAATGATCTAAAAGGCCCACCACTGCCGATGAGGTAATTACGAAGGCACAGAAAAAATTCAGCACCTCCCCCATTAAAAAAAAATATTCGGCCACATTTCATGAATCACCCGGTTTAGACATATTCCATGTTAGTAAACAAGGGCAGGAATCGTCGACATACTGAGGCGCTCGTGCCATGGCGGCATGTATAACGACGTCGTGGTGCGTATAGGCTTCATCCAGTCAAAAGCTCGCTATCGCCCTCTATGATCAAGTGAGAAATGAGACAGCAGCTGCAAAGATCGGTCCAGTCGCTGTGCAAGTTGTCGCGTGATCATACAGGGCTGTGGAGAGCTTTGGACTGGAGTGGAGCCTGCACGTGCCGCTACGTCGCTATAAACGCCCCAGTATGTCGACGGCACCTACCATTGTTTACCAGCATGAAATAGGTCTATACTTATCTAGTGGTGCATTTGCGCCTGGAAGCTACGGAAACGGTGAAGAGTATGCTACGAAAGGAACAACCTGGTGTGAAGGGAATTCCATACCCGGTCAGGATGGATTCAGCGGGCGGCATCTTCTGATTTCGAATCACCCCTGTACCGAATTGCGCCACGCGTGGTATTGGATACCTGCAAAAAGAATTCACAATGGCTAGATGTATTGCACTAGACGGCTAGATGTATTGTGAACTTGACGAAAATATCTAGCTTTGCGGATGCACAGGCGAGGTGACGCGGGGAATAAACGGCAATATTTATCGGGTGAGATTGGGTCAATATGCGACCACAGGCCTGCACTAACCCCCAGACGAGTGCTATAGTTTCAATTTCACTGAAAATGTTAACACCTGGTGGTTTCCGGCCATAAGCTAAATGAGGCAAACGTAGATGTATCTCATTTATTCTCATGCGCAAGTTTAAAGGAAGAAAGAAGATTGATAGAACAGGAGGCACGCGCAGAGTTCTCAGCGAAAGCAAGCGAACTTTTACCGCCCTTCTCTCGCCCGTTGGTTGAGTCCTCGAGAAAAGCTTCAGGGAAAATGAAAGGATGACGTGCTTCCTCCAGTTTTTTCTTGCTGTTGGCCTATAGCGGGTAAAGTTGGGAAGCGAATTTTCGGCATGTGATATTAGTCGTCCTAGGCTGCAATTACTGTTGAAAATCTGTATGATCATAACTCAACACGTTAATGAATCACAAGACTGGTCTGACTAAGTACAAGTATGGAGTAGATATGGTGCTTTCCTATAAGATGATTAAGAATGGCAGGTGTCCCCCCCCCTTGCCCCGCCCCCTGTATGCGCACGTCTCTGGATAGAACGGCTGAATAGACAATCTTTCTGAGCTGACTGTCTTATTCCTGACACCGTGCGAATAATGAAAGTTCACGCATCTCCACGAAGTGAATCGTGACGAGTAGGCGAAGCTATGGGGATCGTATTGGTCAGTAATCATACGTTACCAGAGCGTTGTCCCATATATTGGTAATTGAGTGGCATAAGGTGCATCTACAAAAGCATAAATTTATTTCGCCTTCCAGTCCTTTTAGGCAACTCAAGGAGGACGGCTGGAGTGGAATATATGCTTTGAAAGTGAATTCAAGAACACGTCCTCTACTTCAGTGGCAAGACGCTATTTTAGTATGGGTAATTTTTGGGGACATTTAATTCTAGACGTGTGCCTTTGTGTTACAGGTTTCCTTGGGAAGCCTCAGCATCTAGGCACATTTCTGCGCAGATCAGCTAGTGAATACTCTTATCAGTAAGTTATTTTCACCGTGAAAAGTGAAATGTTACCCCATAATTTGCATATGTTTGCGTCGCATTCTATTGTAAAACCTTTTTTGGTGTCTCACGTTTGTTTTGACTACGGCGACTGTTTAAAACTGTGACCACAACGGAGGACAATGCCAAATAATGAGGATCTACGCGTTGAAAATCCGACCAAGCCAAAATTGTAAAGAGAGGTGTATGTAGCATGCCTGCGCGCTTAAGCGCATGTTTAATCTTTGTTTTCGTCTTCAATGTCACGCAAATTGACAGGAACGTGTGTTCCGTCTCTACTCTAAACAACAGTGCATGTAAGATAAATAATAGCAGATGGTGCCCCTGCTAACCTGGTATGCGCTGCGTGAATGATTACTTAGGCGGTTTAGGTGGCACTTGCTCGCCTTTTACTTCTTCCCATGCACTGCGCAAACGAACGAACGCTGTCAAAACGTGAACGGTATATACGTAGTGTGGCGCTGTATACTTAAAAGAGAGGCTGACTAACGGTGAGAGCGGGTCGGTCATCATGCTCTCCATTTGTCTTCTGGTTTTCATTTGTTTTGTTTCACTTTGCCACCTGAAAGAACTTGGCTCATACCCACAACAGACATTGGTCACATTGTACCCAATGAAGGAAATTTAAATTTTCTTCTCAATGTGATCACGAGGATGATGATAACATCGTATCGATGGCGCTCGTCTACAGAGGGGGATGCGCATGACCACAAGCACTAGGTGCCTATAGACCTCTCCCTGTTTGTAAACAGTGTGACGTCACTGCGTGCACCCCGCCCACCATACAATCTCTCGGAGCAGGTACTAACTAGTTGGCAAGAAAGTTCCGCCGGCGGCATCTTTCTGCATGGCAGAGCTGCGTGTCTGCATTCCTTCGACAGAAATTTCTACGTTGCTATGTTCTAAAGTCACAGCTTTTGAAAGAAGTGGGTCGCGGAAGGGTCACTGCTCATAGTGTGAAAATTTTCTCGTCGTAGATGGATGGATGGAGAAACTAGAGTACGGAGAGACGCGACTAGCACGCAGTGGGCTTCACCCACGTAGATGGCAACCATAAAAAAATCAGATTTTTTTTTCGAAAGCGAGCGTTTTCAATGCACATGGTGACTGGCACTTTGAGAATTATTTGCATGGCATGGATGTAAACTTATTCAATTTCCATCGTGGCATGTGTAATGCAGTTTTAAACGAGGTACGGAATTGGTGGCAGCATGCTTTTGAGCAGCTGTGCGCGACCTCACGGATAAGATTCTCACTCATTGAGCAAAAATCCAATAGGAGAGAATGAAAAAAAAAAAAACAAAAGAAACTTTTTGCCGCGCGATAGGCTGAGGTTAACATATCCTCGTGAAAATTAAAGTGAAATTCTCCGGCCACGCTTCCAATAACCCAGTGAAAATTCATGTGATGTAAAACTCGACAACTAAATAATATATAATATTATCTGGCGCAGTTACCTTGCTGCATTTGACACTTATAACGTGTTTTCGTGCCTATATTGCTCCTTTAGGCTTGATACACAAACTTCCAATGCTCATTGTCACTGCATAAGGATCAAGCCGTAAGAGTACAATGTGAATAAGAAACGAAAATCTCCGCTGGTTCGATTAACACGTATAAGGTACCCGATAATATGATTTATAGCCATGGTGAAGCGTATATGTAGATTCGGCAACGTTACAACATGCTTATAGCACACGTGTAGTTGGATATATCACACGGAGATTATGCACTTTTATTTTTCGGCACGCCGCGCATACGCTGCGATGTACCCACTCGCAGATGATCGCTTCAAATGTAATTTTATCTGGACTAAAATTTCAAATCGTAAAGTTCCATCGACAACTGGTTACTGCAACCGGCCCACATCTAATAGCAGTGTTTTCGCAAACAAGACGCGTCGCGTTATAAACACTGCACACACCACGCACAATAATCCCAGTTTCGCCGTCCGTAGAGGTGAAACAATATTGTCGATACCTTTCAACGCACACTACATGCCACAGTCAACACTGCACGATTTCGAAGACGATGCTGCTGTTTCTCGCACAGGCCGCCACGTGTGTTCGCTTCTCCGATATAAACAGCCAGTCAGCGTGGCAAATATTTTATCAGGCACTGTACCACACACCTCGACGTTCTCTGACACATACCGCAGCTAATGTTGCCACTGTAAGATAAAAATCAAGCTTTCAAAAAGAAACAGCAACTTGCCCCAAGCACCGAGCGACTGCACTTCACTGAGCTACCGGCGGTAATGTTTTGCCAACCACTGCCTTGCACGTGCACCGATGACGTCACGCTGTGACGTACCCCGGTAGAGGTCTATTGTGAAAAGTCATCTTACCTTAACTAACAATCTCTTGACCATCGTTTTATAGGTGTCGGTATTACAAGTGCGGATCAATATCGGCACGTTGCATACCGGAAATGCTTGAGAAAGAGCGTGAGGCCATACATGTTTACAAAACGTATGCTGCATCGAAGTGTTCTTTTTGTTAGCCTCCCTATCTTGCCTTTATTTTTCTCTCTTTCTCTCTCTCTCTGCGCTGCACAAGCAATCGTCAAAAGACTAGAGCGTTGCACAATTTCACTTACGCTCGAAGTGACCTTTTTTGATTTAAATATGAGCTCTCCTTCCTACCCCACCCCAATAAAATGAAAAGAAAAGAAAATACCAGAAAGTAGGGCACATTAGAGCCAGAAATCCGATCAATATAATAGAAGTAATGAAGAAAAGTACCAAATCAACGAAACTGCCACGACTGAAAGAATATTAAACGTGAAAAATATAGAAAAGCACTACTACATTTAAAAGTAACCATATTTGAGAGAAATTCATCTGGCTGGGTGAAATTATCAAAATAAATAAGCTCTTCAGCCAAGTTTGCTTTTATGTTTCTCATTTCCAAAACTGGCGCTACCTTTCGGAACCCGTTTGGTCTAGTCTCCATGGTGCGGCTACCCGGGTGCCTAAGTACTTAAGAACTTTGATAGCCCAAGGTCTCGTTTGCGAGGTATATGTTTTAGGAAGGACGGCATTATGCTCTCCCTTAGTAAAGTACCAAGTACTCTAAACCATTAACCCCTTTTTCTAAACACCCACAGCGCTGGGTTACTCCCATTCAGACGCCTTGAAGGCTTTCTGCTCTCCTATAGTAGAGTAACCACGTACTCTGAATCATCGAACACTTTTTTTCTAATCACAATATCACACTCCGTTTCACAAACTGTTGGCAGTGAGGCCAAAAGTAGAGCTCTCTCATCCAGTCAAGGCTATGTGGATACAGCAAATAGTCCCTCAACTATTTCAGCAATTCAGAACTATTTTGCACAGTACAATTGGCATGAAATGACAGTATGGTAAGGTTTGATGTTTAAAGCGTCCTAAATGAATTAATACACCCTAAATATAATAAAAAACACAGCACACCCACGGAGTGTATGATGATTAGTGGTGCGAAGCATCTGTCAGTTCGTCCATGCATCCGTCTGTGCGCCCACCCGTCCGTCAGTCCATGCGTCCGTCCGTGCGTCCGTTCATGCATCCATGCATGAGCCAGTCTGTGCGTCCATCCGTTCATTAGTTCGTGTAGTGTATTTGTCAGTCTGTCCGTCCATCTAGTGAACACTCCGTGTATACTGCCATATCGCATCTTTTCATCATATAGACCCTTTCAAGGTTTACAAACATAGCCCCTTGATGACTTCGGGTTCTGTCCACCAATGTGCTTTAATAGCACTGGAGGACCACAAGAACTTTAGAGAATAGCCCGCTGATTTTCTACAGTTTCCTTTTCTTATCTGGCAAAATATAATCAGATAAATGTTCTTTTGAGCTACATAAAAATTTCAAAACATTCTCTTATACTTCACGCATGCTTTTTATGTGAAGAACGAAAAATAGACTTTTTTTACTTTGAAAAGAAACTGAAACCGTGATTTCAGTTTTAACGTTAAGAGCTCGTAAATGAGGTGACCGGAAGTTTTTATTTGGTACAGCGCTTGTGACCTTGAAACCGTCTATATTCATCACGCAGAAGTACCGCCATCCAGCGGACGTTCCGAGGACTAAACGAGAGGTGACACGGCCGGACTATAGAGGAGCGACAGGCGCGCACTCTATTACGGCCTGCGCTTCGCGTCTAGTTCCCTCCTTTCGCCGCCTCTAGTTCATGAAGCTGCCGCTCAACACCCGCTAAACCTTGCTAAAACCAAGAAGGTTACGACCAGCGAGTTCGACGGGGCAACCAGATAGTGCTCAAAGTGCGTCCTTCTGATACTAATTTTTGTTTTTTTTTTGTAATCAGAAACAACTATCTTTTTCTTTATGATTAACGTGCATGAGTTTCTTCCTCAATCCAAATGAGTGCGCGCGTGCCGCTCCTCTAGTCAGGCTGTAGAAGTGGCTACGTACAACTACGACGCACTACTACTACTACTACTACTACTACTACTACTACTACTACTACTACTACTACTACTACTACTACTACTACGACTATTATTATTATTATTATTATTATTATTATTATTACCACCACTACTACTACTACTACTACTACTACTACTACTACTACTACTACTACTACATACAACGTGGATGCATGACCCATGGCTTAAGGAGCTTCTCCCTAAATATAAGGCAAAAAAAGGAAAGAAAACTAGGACTATCTCCGGCCAAAGCGAACTATAAGTAGAAGCGAAGCAGCGGGCGCTTACGCTTACACTGGCGGTGACGTTGACACTGGCGCTCATCAAGCGAAAGACAAGTAAAGACGCCCTTCACTGAATTCCGAACGCCCGACACAGTGCCTGCATATACGGGGTGGCCAATAAACGGTTGTACAGCGCAAGCAGTCGTTTTTGTTTTTTGTTTTTAATAACAGACGCTGCCTCGTCGGCCTTGCGAGGTGAAAGAGGGGAGGGGGGAGCTATAGTTATGCGGGTGTCTTCCTGGGGCGGCACCAGACGCGAGCATCCGGTACGAGACGTGAGACACGAGAATGTGCACTGGGGGTGTACGGAGGGACAGCGTTAGCTGCTTCGCATCCAAACAGCTTCGCACTGATGGTTCAAGCATGGAGAAATTGCTGAGCTGGATGGCCTTTTTTGTTGCTGTTTAGTTTTTTTCTTTCTTTATCCTTCTCATGCTTTCCTTTTCTCTGTCCATAATCTGCCTTTATCATTTTGTTTTTCTTTCCCTCTCTGTCTACTTCTTTCTCTATTTATTTTCTCTTTAATTAATTTTCATGTATTCCTGCGTATCTCTGGATTTGTTCCTCTTTCTATCTTTGCTCTCTCTCTATCTCTCTCTATTGCACTCCTTTTTTTCTCTTTCTACACTGGTTCCTCACTATTCCTCTCTGGCTAATTACAAGCTATGCTTTACTATTTCCCGCCTTCTTTTTCCTCCTCTGCACCTTCACTTCCCTTTTCACTCCCCTTTTTGTCACCATCACTTTCACTTTTTTTCTCTCTCTCCCTTTCTCTCACACACATTCTCGCTTGTTTCCTCTTTATCTTTATCTTTTTCTTTTGTATTACTTTATTTGATGCTTTCTCTTTCGTTTTCTCTACTTCTGTCTTTTTCATTTTCTCTGCTTCTTTTTGCCTCTGTTTTAAACCTACTTTCCTTTTCTTTTCTTGCAATCTACACTATACACCTTTTTACAAGAGGGGAAAAAGAGACCGCCATACTGGGATTCACTCGGAAGTACAAAGGCTAAAGTCAAAGTCTCGGCAGTGCACCTTTGGGGGGTCATGTCACTTTGCACTGCCCAGAAAGGACTATAGTGGCGCTCGGGGAGCCATTTTTGAAATGGCCTATGCAAGGCTATACATGATCACCCTCTGCTAACGTGCCTGAATAGCCGACTGAATTAGGCGTTCACCTTGGGATCATGGGACGACCGCTTCAAGTCCCGCTTCATTAGGAAGTTTTCTGTTCCTGTCTATCTGATTTTTTTTAGTTCTATCGTCCGTATGGTTATTGTATCCCGCACCAGGGAATTCGCCGCACATGCTCTGGGAGCGAAGCAGAAACGTACGATGATGATAAAGAGGGGATGGCAGAAAGCGTGTGCTCATTCATGATAATGATAATTTTTCTTTTCAACAGACAAATGTATAATTAACGTCTCATTCCAATGCATCCGTAACCTATATTAGCACTTAAAAGTGTTAATGTTAGTTAATCCGTTCTGAATGATCCTCCCAACTGTTGGATAATAACGCGGAGTATGTAGGTGCCAATCATTCAAGCATCATCGTAATCATCATCGCCATCGTCACCAAATTACGGCGAAGACCGACAGCTCCGCTGTTATAAGGAAACTGTGTGGCTGCAACTGCGCAAACGTCCAGAAGACGACGATGTTGATGATTTGAAAGACAGACACATACCCACAACATGAAATTCGGCATAAACCACGTTGTAGAAGGAGATTTTTATTTTTAAGTCTTAATGTATTGTTGGTCAGAATGACACCCTTAATGAAAGCGCATGCCCATAAACTAGGATATACATATCAATTCAAACGGTGCCGGCAAACATGTCGTAACTTTTGAAACCCATCGCACCTTTATATTACCATCATTAATCAGGTTTGCTTCTATATACGTGAATCACTTATTTATTTCTCGATACATACTGCAGTCCTCGGCTACGGCCATTGACCATTCCCCCTTTCTTTGTACTTAATGCATTAAGGCCTGTATGAAGTTTTACACTAACTAACTAACTAACTAACTAACTAACTAACTAACTAACTAACTAACTAACTAACTAACTAACTAACTAACTAACTAACTAACTAACTAACTAACTAACTAACTAACTAACTAACTAACTAACTAACGTTTCAGTGATATGTGGGGTTTAAGGTCCCGAAACCACCATATGATTATGAGAGACGCTGTAGTGAAGGGCTCCAGAAATTCGACCACTTGGGTTCTTTAACGTGGACCCAAATCTAAGGACACGGGCCTACAAAATTTCCGCCTCCACCGGAAATGCGGGCGCCGCAGCCGTGATTTGATCCCGCGACCTGGGGGTCAGCAGCCGAGTACCTTAAAAACTAGACTATCGCGGCGGGGCTACTAACAAACTAAATAAATAAATAAATAAATAAATAAATAAATAAATAAATAAATAAATATTTTCTGGATGTTTCCAGATTCTAAAAGCTTTCTTTTACTTGGACGCACGCACTTGTTGGCTTCCCGCCTGCATCGTCGCTTGTCCGCCGTAGTGGGCAAGAGTCACTTATTTGAGAATGAGAAGCAAGAAAATATGGAGACGATAAAGACGTGTTCTGACGGTTCTAGACTATCGCCCAAGAAGCCGGTGGTCCTCAAGAAGCAGACGCTGCGATCGCCCGGACATCGATCAAGCAAGTCCGCTTCCGTAACACTGTGCCCTGAAGATGTATTGGCTGATAGACCCGTTAGAGACCACACCTTGACAACCGATGAGCCAAGGTTAGTTGAAACGTTTCCCATAAAGCATTGAACAATGTATTACGATTGGCCGACTCTATTGTTGCCCACACTGATTGCACCGGGAGAAGTCATCGTAAATTTATTGGAGCTACCAATTTCATTGTTTTTTTCGAGACGCAGGTGCAAGTATTGGGGCATTATATCGAGAAAAGTGCATGCTCTAAATAGGTCCACGTATTTCATATGAATGTAAACTTTTGGAGCCTCTGTATTTGTTTTAAAGGGCCCCTAAAATAATACGAGTTCAAAGACGAGAAAGAGGCTTCTTTTACGCCTTCACTTCTCGGCTTACGGGTGCTATATTTTATTCGCCCCATATTTCATTAAAACACGTCGGATTGTCAGCGCGAAGCCTTAAGGCTATCAGAATTTCGCCTTTAACGGCTATTCGCCCCGAGATCAAGTGGGGTGGCTGCTTGGTGACCACAAGCTGAAGCACGTCTAGTGTGGATTGCTGTCCGCGTCGTCTGCTAACCACATGAAGCTAGCATGGGCGGGCAAGTCGTGCTCATCATGAAATGGCGATTAGTCCTGCTGCGTTAGCGCAAGTTTGACTGCTAGCACGTTTGACTAGCACTATCTACAGATACATTTGATGTTGCTCGGCTGTGTATGCAATGCAATAACACTAGTTCGTGCACATGCAGAGAGCGCTGCGTATTGTCGTCGTACCCTCCGTTCGCCAGGATCATTTCGATGTGGGTACCACTTTGTAGTTGAAGCACATCTTAAAGTGCACTTAGCATTGTTTCAAACACGAGCGTTCTTAAATATTACGCACCGTTTCAGCGACTCAGTGATAAACAGAGTTTTGCATCATTCTAATACCCGTGCCACACGGGCATAGAAAATGACATTTGGTGGCGAAGGCCTTCAGTTCCCGAATGACATTTGTTTCGCCAGCGCTGCTACACGTCCAAAGCGAATGACATTTGACTTGATGATGTCGATCGCAGCACCTTCCAAGTGAGCATTGGGGGAATAGCAACGAAAAAATGAACAAGCGTTTACAAGCTTCATACACATCATATAATCATTAACAATCAAAATAAGCATATTACGCTGCCCTAAGTTGTAGTTTCTTGCTTTGTTTTACGACGTTGCAGCCGACCGTAGCAACCTAAGCCAACACTAGTCAGATCCACAGCGTAATTAGAAAATGGCGTCTGTAGCATCGCACCTGTCGCATGTCTCAGATGTTCGCAGAGTTCATTTTTTCACGGCAGCACTTGTGTGTTTCTGTGCAAAGCATCGCGCTCAAGAGCGAATAATTCAGGAGCAAAGACGAGTTAGTATGCGTCAGCTTCAGTACATTTAACTTGAATTAATTTTAAACCATTTCAACCTGATCTTCGTAAACGGTCAAAGCACTTTTTTAAATGTTTAGTGCAAATAAGAGACGGGAAGTTTTATTTTTAGCTGAATATGATTTGTTTTATTTACTTTAAGGTAAGCCGCACTTCGCGAGCTGTGTCGTCGAGAGTAGGCATTTCTCAGTCAACTGAGTTCTCGCGAAGGCATTTGGTGGCGAATGGCATTCGGACGAATGCCATTTAGTTCGCCCGTGTGGCACCGCGTGAATGGCAATAAATCTGAAGGCATTCGGTGGTAAATGCCATTTTCTCTGCCCGTGTGGCACGGGTATAAGGCGTCCAACTGTGGCCCTGTTGATTAGTGGTTACGTGATGAGCTTCAATAGGGCTTGCGATAACCTTTTGTTGTCTCTTCCTGGTCCCACTACAGCGAAACATTTATGTCAATAAATTCTGACACTTCGGCAACTTAAATTGTCCGTTAAAGAGGAAAGAAAACGAAATGAGGCGGAGGTGAATAAACTTGGGTCACTGTGCGTATTTTTTTTTATAACATTGGGCGAAATTTTACAGGCACACTTTTGTGCTTAGACTTGGTTTCAGTTTAAAGAATCCGGATGGCAAAAATATTCTAGATTCCGTGTTTCTCTCTTATGTTTTATAATTTCGCGCAAAGCGTTACTTGCTTCTTTTACATTATTTTGACGCTTTTGTGGCGTTAGTATAGATTGATAAAAGAACCTAACATTATTCGCCCAAAAATACTGCAGTCCAATTGAATAACCGAATCTTTGTGGTGTCACTGTAATGTAGATAATCAATTGAAGAAAGCTGCGTCCTCGCACTCTTGCCTTTTTATACTGTTATTGGAGTAAGAGCGAGCGTACTAAAGCACTCTCAGCCACGTCGCTTTCCTGGATAAACTTATCAACTGTCCGAGGATCACTTTATGGAGAACAGAATAAAAAAAAATGGGGATTCATATTCACGGTTGTTTAACTCATCGCCCAAAATATGGGATTCCCCTTCGCGCTCTCTCTCTCTTATCCCCCAAAACCAGCATGCAGGAAGCAAAGTATAAATTCAGAAGCACTATATTAGTGCGTAGTAGGCGGGATCAAAGCTGAACACTTACAAATAGAAATATAATAATCGTGACACAGTTTGGAAACACAGACATTTAGTCACGAAACGCGCACATCCCTCTTTCAAAGGGACATTGTTTTTCTCTCACAAGTACTACTAGTAATGTTCGGTGAGCTTCGTGCATCTATTTAGCAATGAAACACACGCACACACACACACACACACACACACACACACACACACACACACACACACACACACACACACACACATATATATATATATATATATATATATATATATATATATATATATATATATATATATATATATATATATATATATATATATATATATATATATATATATGTCATCATGACGTCACATGTCCCTTAAATTTGGCGCCCAGTATTGACGTCGCTTTGACGTCACATCATAGCGCGCCCAAGTAACGTCATCATGCGCAACGTCATGTGTGACGTCTCAGAAACATCTTCACATGGCTTGACACCACGTGACACCAAATGGTGAAGTTATCACATGTCGTTATTGCTCGGTCAGAGGTGCATCGATCAACCGAGCAGTGCGAAACCAGGTGAGGTGCCTTGGATTCATGAGGAAAGCCATATTAGATGCGGAGAGTTTTCGGTGGGTTGTGGAGCAGGATAATTAATACATCACTGACACGAAAATGAAGATGGCTTTCGTCTTCGAGTCGTCTTAGGCGATTCCATAAGAATTTCATATATAAAATGTATAAAAGACCCTTCGTTTTTTTTTAGACCCTTCGTTCTTTCACTATTGCAAGTGAAAGAATCATAAACGCGCGCTTAGGAATGAGCCTCTTGTATGATCGCAGCACTTCTCCAAGGCGGCGCAGTACCTCTCCCGTGGTGCGCTACAACGCGGTCGAAAAGCCCGTCGGACTGCGCGACAACGGGCCAGCGGCATTGACGTCACGTGAAGCGAGCACCGTGGGTAGCGACCCCGAGTGGGCCGGCACCGACGCTGTGCTCATAGACGAGAACATGGCGGCCACGGAGAGACTCGGCAAGGCGTTCCCGCGGTCGGGGGCCCGGCGCAGAAAAAGAAGGCTTTGGAACCAACACGTGGACGCGGACGGCATGTCAACAGCGCGGGTGGTACGAATCATTTATGTGGACAAGCCCGTAATATGATTGAGACTGTTCATGTTGCATGTAGGCGTGCGCGACAGGGTCTCTGAATGCTCGTGCGCACGCACGAGTAGTCACAAGGAGTGCGAAAAAGGCCTCCAAACAATTTGAGTTTGGTCAGAATGATTGTGTAAACGTTTTGGAATTCATCACAACATAGTGGCATAGCCAGAAAAAAATTTTTTTTGAGGCTAGGAGCTTCGGGGATTTTATTCACCATTCCCGCACGTTCGTAGTTTGTGTTTCTATGAATAGATTTGTATACACACATTGAAATAGAAAAAAAAATGGGGTGGAGTGGAGGGTTGCACACTCTGACCTGTCATAAGGGTCAAATAACTAAGGGTGATTTAGTTGTAAAGATAAGTAATTAAGTTAACTGAATCAGTTGATTAAAAGGCAGACGATCTTTTTTGTGAACCGCTAAGATAATTGCTGCATCAGGCGGAGCAGATCTCAACTACGCTCTCCTTATAATTCGCTTCTTCAGGTGTGCTACGAAATACGAAGTTGAAGCTATGCATTCACCTGTGCACACCAAGAGGTTTAAGTTTAAAAAAAGATTGTTTTTAAACCTCTTTGGTGCACATGAATGCTGAGGCACGCGTTATCGCTGTGGAGTAATTCGACGACTCGTATTGTTCTTATTTAGATACGGCTAATTGCTCTCCCATAGATGAGTACCAATACTCAAAATCGTTAAACATTATTTCTAAACATCATCTACGAAGCGACAACGTGCTGTAAACCTCCTAGTGTGGCATTAAGGCCCACGGGACGGATTTAAGCTCTCCCATAATAGAGTACCCTGTACTCTAAATCGTTCAATAATAAGCGTCACCTCAAAGGTTTTTTTCTTTCTTTGAATAGGTAGACTAAATATGCATATTACTTATGAGCAGATCATGAGTATGTTCACAGACATGTATATCGCGTGCTTTATTGGTCAGACGAACGACCTGAGAAGCCGGCGGCTCCAGTCTCGCCATTGGGGGTTTCTGTTCGGTTTCGCTGTCATCGTCGTGATGTCGGCCTTTCTTGCCGGCGCGGTTTGGCGCATCCTCAGCGTGGGTCAGACCGGTGTTGACAACGGGCCCTCGCCGTGCCACGGAGCAGACTGCGCTGCGAGCGACATACCTTTCGGGAACTTTTCCGCCCATAGCATCAATCCTTGTGACGATTTCAGGTAACACTGGTTAAAGTTGTACTTGTACTTGTATTTTCCTTTATTGCGCATTCTTGTTCATGTAAATATGCTTTTATCACTATAGTACAATTCATTGGTAAATAATTAATGTATTCTCGTTTACTTGCAATCTTGTTTTTTTAATTTTGTTTGCACAATAATTCACTGTGGTGCACATTAGTGTACACTCATGATCTTCTTGTATATGATTTATTTGTTTTCCTAATACTGCTAGCGATTGTTACCAACTGTATGCTTTGAATTTTTCTTTGCTCCCCCCCCCCCCCTACTGTAATGCCATGTAGCGCAGTGGGTATGACACAAATAAATAAATAAATAAATAAATAAATAAATAAATAAATAAATAAATAAAAGTTACTTACATTGGGCTAAAGGAGTACGGACAGAAACATTTTCAGTAATCCTTTTCTCGCGTGAAATGGAATACCAAGTCTTCAAGAGACTGTACACTTGTAAGCGTGAGCGCGTCTATAGAAAAAAAGGAATTACATCGTTTCGAAGGTTATCTTTGGTTCTTATTATACCCTAAAGTCACGACACAGTGTGAATGGAACGGAACCATTTTCCATAGCAGCGAATCTCACTTCGGCTCCTACATCTATTCCGCTCAACGCATCAAGTGTGAGGTACGTAGGACGGCTTTAAACTCTCCCATAGTAGAGTACCAAGTACTCTAAATTGTGAGTAATTTTTTTTTTCTAAACAAACCAACACAAACGAGGTTTCGCGACACGCTCGCCGAAAACATCGAAATGCCACCATGGTCGTACCGATGCGTAACTGCTGGAGCCGCACGACCAGCCATTTTTATAGTTTTTCGGTGGTGTTCCAGCGGCCATGATAAATGTTTTAGATGGGAAGTGTGTTATGGTCGAGCTCAATCTGGTGTGTGGCGTGACCGCCCCTCATTGCGCATCCCCTCCCTCTCCTTGCGTACTCTCGCAACGCCGACGGAGGCAGCTTCTGCTACCCTACACTCGCTCCCCCCTATAGCTCCTTTAGGCATAATTCCCAAGAAATATAGCCTAATTTTCCCAGACATAATTCCCGAAGGAACATAGTTTAACCTTTGTTCACACTACCTTTTATGCACAAATAATAGTTTCAAAATTCTAAGCAGTTGTGGCACTGCAGCTGTACAATACTTGGTCCTGCCTGTCAATGTTTTGTTCTGTTTGCATACCAACCGCTAATGCTGACTGTCGCGGCTCTCGCTTAGAGTAAAGGTAAATGATACGGGGGGCGAGAGTTTTCAGTGACACTGAGTCGTTTCCTACTGTGTAGTTTTACTTAAAGAGTCATGTCCACGATTTTGAAAGCATGGAGCGAAGAGGTAATTGTTAGCCACGGCCTGTTACGATAAATTTTAGCGATTTATGTGTAATTATTTCTGGTAAATCGAGAATTCTCGAAAATTGGGTGTTTAATTTTGCATTATAAGTTGGTGAGACGTGGTCTTATTAAAAATATTTTCTACAAAATTGCATCAAATTGTTCTTAATAATCCTGTTTCTCCATTCTTGTATACTTTTTCCACTTGCTCTTTATTAACCCTGCTAATAAACCTGTTCATGTAGACCGCCGCATAGTCGCCAAAGTGTGCTTTTGGGTAGCCGGAGTTAGTCTATAGCTGCTCCTCGCCAACGTCTCCCAGCCTGCCTGATCATTTTGATGAAAGATTAAGGACCTACGATTGATTACTATTCTAAATACACCAGAATCTTAGATGAAATAATATTGAACACAATGTTATGAGAACACAGCGTATTTCATTTGACTGGAAGGCTTTGCTGCACACGCATTTATACGGACAAGCATCTTTCATACACAACACCTACATTTATTCGTATTTACAACCTTAAACCTTGCTGAAATAGACGCAAGCTTGCTTTATGAGATTACTGCCCCCGATTGAGGTGCTCTCTTTCGAATGACGATTCCTAGCTTTGAAAATTTTCTCTGAAAGTTCCGCATGCCCTCTTAAACCGGAGTTCATCGGTTGAATCCGAATTTTTTAAAATTTTACCAGATGGTGTTCATCAGATTTTTCCGGATAAATACGTGAAACCCGGAGATTTAGTTATGAGGAATTTGATCAGCAGAGTAGTGTGAAGTGCTCTGCGACTGCCCATGGTCATCTGCAAAGACTTCTCCCCAAATCATAAGAATGCAGGTCGACTATCGAGTTCACACATGCAGTTTCTTTGCAGGTCCTACGTTTGCTCATGGTGGAAACCCCTGGATCGGTTTCCTGAGCTTACCATATCCACGCAGAGTGACCTCGTCGTTAAGTGGATCGAAGGATTCGGCTCCATGCTTGAAACGGGAGCCGCCGTGGACAAGTCCGGCGTCGGTCAAAAGGTGTCGCAGTTTTACCATAGCTGCATGGCCCGAACTGAGAGGACGCAAGGCGATGCGGACGCTTTCGTCGCGTTTATCCGTACCATAGGCTTCACCTGGCCCGAGATGCCTCCGAGTGGAGTCCGCGCCATGGGAATAATATTAGAGTTGAACTACAGGTTTGCCATGCCTCTTTGGTTCTCGATAAGTGTCTCCCGTAGCGCCGCACAAAGCGGGCTTCGCAGATTGGTGTTGAAGCCGTGCTGCCTGGGGCGCCTGAGGTTCATCCTGTGGCGAAACCAGCAGGCCGTCAACAAGGGCCTCTACTACGACTACTGGGTTGCTCACTACGAAGCCCTGTTAGGGAGAAAATCTGTCTCCAGAGATCGCAACGAGATCAATGACCTGGCCAGGGAAGAGGCGCACATAGCGGAAAAACTCGCCCAGCTATCTGAAGTCTCCCCGAGCGTTCCGCTTTTGCTCCGTTTCTCCGACATCGGCAGCCACACCAAGCGCGTATCCTCCAACGACTGGCTCTCTCAGGTAAACAAGTACATCGTCGGCAACGAAGGAGGCCGCACGTTCACACCTCAAGACGAACTTCTCGTCAGCGACGAATCGGTGCTTTCCACCATCGATAGCCTGTTGGGTTGGTACACCAGGGAAAAACTCATCGACCACTTGTCTTGGCAGTTCGTTCAAATGCACGCGTGGATTGTCGACAGCACTCTGCTTGAGATGTGGGGCCAGAACTACTGGCAGATTTACGAGCCCATTCTCTGTGCCAGGGAAACGGAAGTTGTCTACAGGCCTGTGGTCGCGGCACTCTACGTTGCACAAATTGTCACGCCGCAGCAGCGCAGCCAGCTCGACGGTAACTTCACCGACCTCAGGAACGTGGCGGCCAAGATGTACGCCTCGTCAACCTGGTTCGACCAGGCGAGCAGGAGCGTCGCCATCGAAAAGCTTGGCGCCATGTCTGTGGGTCTCTGGCCACTCGAGCCCTTCTTCGATCAAAGCAAGCTGCGGACCATGTACGCTAAGTTCCTCAACAAGAACGTCACAGCTATTTCGTGGGTGCGTCTGTGGATAAGCGCGCAGGAGACCATGCGAAACCTCTCCGGCACTTCGCTTCACGACGCGACGATGAATATGAGATCCGCGTTGTTCCCATTCTTGTTCGACTACGACTATCTGACAAACAAGGTTGACGTGGGGGTCAGTGCCCTCGCAAAACCTTTGTATTGCCCGCAAGGGACGCGGGGAATGTTCTATGGAAGCATGGCGTTCGCGTTTACTTTGTCGATGATGAAGATGCAGGATCTGACAGGCCTCAAGTTGTACGCCGACGGAACGCTTGTGAAGGACGGACGCTGGTCGTGGCTATCGGACAGCACTGCCAAGACCTACAGGCAAAAGACCGAGTGTCTAGCGGGGGACCGTGTCAGCTTGTCCGATATATCAGCATTCGAGGTTGTCTACGCGGCATTTTCACGTGGTATGTCTAATTCTACGTCGCTAGTACAAATCAGCCGAGAAATTGATGAGAAGAGGACGTTTTATATGGCCATTTGCTTGCATAGTTGCTCAGTCGAGAATCATCGTTCACCCACCGTCGACTGCAACGCCCTGATGCGGCATTCGCGGGACTTTTCGGAAGCGTTCCACTGCAAGGTGGGGTCCCCCATGAACCCTTTCTCAAAGTGCTCGTACTTTTAGGTGGGTTGCTATAGGGACATACTCATTTTCTTAGTGCGAATATTCTCTAGCTTGTTGATGGACAGTGTATGACTTAGGTTTATGAGGGCTCGGATGGTTAATTTGGCTGACCCTTGTGTCGGTAAATAGTGTTCGTGACAAAGTGGTCATTTTTTTGCTTGCGCTCGTTCAGTCGCGTTTCTTTTAAAATATTTTTTCGCTATGAATGATTAGACATGCTGCATGATATATAAGCACATGTGCATAAGCACATCGCAGTGGTGCTTGGCTGAGACAAGCGCAGAAAAGGTACGGAAATGCTGCTGTTCATCTGAACGATCTGAGCATTATGATGAACGGGGAGTACTAAATTCCATGTAACAATTAGACATTTTACAACCTGAGATTGTGTAAAAGCGATGTCGATACCGTATGCTCCACGCTATTTATTTATTTATTTATTTTATTATCGATACTGTCAGTCTCATACAAGACCAAAGCAGAAGGGCATCAGTTCTTGGATACACAATACAATTTTCAGTTTCACATTTGTACAGTGGCATTCACATTTGTCAGAACGTCTAACGCAGTGGCTGGAGGCAGAAATGCCTGAAGGGGCCTCGAGGCCTTTGTCTATCTCTATCTATCTATCTATCTATCTATCTATCTATCTATCTATCTATCTATCTATCTATCTATCTATCTATCTATCTATCTATCTATCTATCTATCTATCTATCTATCTATCTATCTATCTATCTATCTATCTATCTATCTATCTATCTATCTATCTATCTATCTATCTATCTATCTATCTATCTATCTATCTATCTATCTATCTATCTATCTATCTATCTATCTATCTATCTATCTATCTATCTATCTATCTATCTATCTATCTATCTGTCTGCCTCTGTCTGTCTGTCTGTCTGTCTGTCTGTCTGCCTGTCTGTCTGTCTGTCTGTCTGTCTATCTATCTATCTATCTATCTATCTATCTATCTATCTATCTATCTATCTATCTATCTATCTATCTATCTATCTATCTATCTATCTATCTATCTATCTATCTATCTATCTATCTATCTATCTATCTATCTATCTATCTATCTATCTATCTATCTATCTATCTATCTATCTATCTATCTATCTATCTATCTATCTATCTATCTATCTATTTGTCTGTCTGTCTGCTTGTCTGTCTCCACGGACGGACAGATGGACGGATGGATGCATGGACGAACGGAGGGACGAACACACAGAGGGGCGAACACACAGACGGACGGATGGACGCACGGGTGCACGGATGAACGCATGGATGGACGCATGAATGAACGCTAGCTCGGACTGGCTAACGGACGCTTCACCCCACTCATCATCATTCACTCTGTGAATATGCTGTGCTTTCTTTTAAGCAGCGTCAAGTGGGCGTCCACAGCAGCTAGACATCCGCAAGCATACAGTTCCAGTGATTGCCTTCGTACGTGTACGTGCTGTGGACGCACAACTAAAACTGTCTACGAAGATTGCACCGTGGTCCGTCTTTCGTGGCTTAGTGGGTTGGCGCGCTGTTCACGACTTTTAGGGCTGTTAAATATTGTGTGAACGACGACAAGCTGTCTGTCACTATCATCATTAGGATGAGAGCTGGGCATTCGCAATAAAGAAGAGGCTCACAGGGGGCTAATATTCTCTCCTTGGGAGCCTCCCCATTAGGTCATTGTCACCGGGATATCTGTTCTGCTGTACAAATATTCCTAATCGACTCAAGGCGGTTTTGAATGCAAATCTCTGAATTAGTAAACTATAATTTTTTTCTAACCTTTTTTTGAAATAATTGGATTTAAATGTAACATGTTATCCACTATCTGAATAATTGTTTCTTGGCCAATCCCCCAGCGTGGGTGAGAGCCATTTGTTTAGGTCATCATCATCATCATCATCATCATCATCATCATCATCATCATCATCATCATCATCATCATCATCATCATCGTGATTATCGTGATGATCAGCTTCGCCATAGAGACGGCGGCTTGTCCTTTTCTCTACATTTTGGCACCATGAAACCCGGGAGGCAGGACCTTTAGAAGTGAGAACAAGCGGAATTTACGATTTTTCAACCGACTTTAGAGCCTGGCGGACTGTCGTGACACCACCGTTGGTTGAAGCTGATGTGCGAAGCCAAACAGTTCCCGAGAACCAGACCAAGAAGCATGACACCTCGACATTGCTTGAGGCTTCGTGCTGTGAAGCGTTTGTGACGGATACCACGTTGACTGCGACATCACCTAGTGACGTGACCGGCCAGTGATCTCTCACGTTTCCGACACTGGACTGGATAATGGAGGCCCTGTTCGCAAGGCGGAATGTAGTGCGCAAGGCCATCACGGAAGCCATCACCAACATTGAACGTCTAGTGCACGTCAAGCGTCCGTAGGTAAGTGAGTTACGATATATTCATCGAATTTCGATTGAGCATTACAAGCTTCTCTAGGAAATCGACAAGGAAGTAGAAGGTGCAGTTCGTATCGATCGCTTGAAAACAGACGGGCGAAGCAGAGCTTTATGAACACCAGATCATTCAAGCCAAGGTGAGAGTGGAATATGAGATCGCGGACGTATTAAATGCTCGACAAGCTCGCTTGGAGGCCTCGAGGCAAAGGATTTTGACAAAAGTACAAGCTAACGTGCACTATTCGTCTGTGGTGCCATCATATAGCCTCTGCTTCTTTAGCAGCAATCTTGTTCTACGGAAGCTGAACGACTCAAACTTACGACGAATCGCTGAACGTGCTGGAGGCTGAAACGTCGTTGATTTCACTACCGTAACGAGCATCCAAGCACCCCCAGAACAATCACTGCTTCCAAAGATCTGGCCCGCGCCTTTAGAACTGTCGTCAGCATGCAATACCCATGAAACAATCGACAAGACGTCTACAACTCCAGCGTTCGAGGTGGAAGGCATTCCCATAATTGAAAAGGAGGAGGACTTTACATATCCAAAAGTCCACCCACGAGATGTTAAGGATGTGCTTGCGTCCAAGCAGAGGTTGGCAGACTCGGACGTTACGAAGTTCTCCCCACCGTGCGTACAAGTGTCCGACAGCAGAAAATCAAGGTCACCTCATAGAGCAAAAAGAAATGAAAGAGCGAAAGGAAAGACAATGTCGACAAAAAAAAAGCAAGCTCGTTGTACTGCGCCAAGCGTCTGCTCATCGAGAAAGGTGCACAAATCATGATTCAAGAAAATGTGTATGGCACTGCTGATTGGCGCGAAGCAGCGAAATGCCGAGGCAGTGCCACAGCGGTGAAGGGAAAGGATGAGCCGAGGACGGAGACAACGTATATGCAAGGTAAATTGAGCCAGGGAAAAAAGCGAAGAAAAAGTTGCCCGAGAAAGAGCTGCACAATATTTTTCTGGAAGCGCCTTCAATGGGAATTTAGATACCAAGGAAACCTGCTCCGCGACAACACAGGTGCACCGATGTCAACACACTCAATAGCACAAATATGGCGAAAGCGCTGAAAACACCACTGGAAGATCAAGTGCAGGAGAAGACCCGGGTGACACTATACTATAGGACTGACTTGGAACTGTTAGGAATACTTTCCAACAATTGGTGTGCACTTGGAACCCGCATATGCGTTAGTGTTTATCATCAGGTGCCAACGTGGGGGTGCGGATGATGTTAAATATTGTGTGAACGACGACGAGCGCCACTATCATCGTTAGGATGAGAGCAGTGCATTCGTAATAAAGAAGAGGTGAACGGGTGGGCTTCGCCATGGGAATGGTGGCTCGTCCTTTTTTCTACAAGGGCGGAAAGTCGCTATTTCAAAGACATTTCGGAGATCATTTTTCAAGGTATAGTGTCAAACTTCGACGTTACTTCTGTGTATAGGATCCGCAGTTCTTCTGTTCTGAAAGACAATCATGTTGTTGCTCAGTGGCGTTTGCTAGACAGACCGATCGTTTGGATTTTGTGGAGCAGTGGGCAATACGCAATGTGTTAATATTGTGCGACTTCAGTTTAAATCTGGCTGAGCAAGTAACTTTGCCCTTTTTCATTTATTTTAACACCCTTTGGCTTAACAACCACGACCGTACTACACAGAAACACTTGTGCGATGTGCTGGAGCATAAACGGCGTTTGTTCGTCGATCATGGCAATCGGCCTCCTTTTATAAGGAAGGAAAACCTTTCCCAACGATTTCAGAGTAACACTGTGCTGTGCTTGCAGATTCTATTCTATGTCCACAAATTTCTCATTCCTATTATCCCACCCACAAGCCGACATCATCTGCGTCTTTTCTCATGAAATTCAATCTGTTGCAATTACTGATAATTCGTTATCTCTCCTGCCTATAATGGGGTGTATCCAAGTACATTGGTTCCACGCAGTTTTCATGTCATACGTAGAAGGATACATAGCCTGTTGCTTAACATAGTGCTGGTCAACATAAATGTTACAAGCCTGAAGGTGGTGTTGTTGGACAGTACGTCTCTTTGAGTGTCAAAACTACTCTGAACATGTGTGTGAAAAACTGCACTGTGTGACTCAGATTTTGGCACTACTTCGTCTGCAATCGTACATGCAGAGGTCATGTGTTCAAATCGGCTCCCTTAAGCAAGAGGATATGCACATCATTTTCTTCCAGTCAATGTATGCCATTGTAGTACAAACTTCGTTAGCTAACGCGTATTCTCCTTGCTGCGGTACGTGCTCGTAACGGCGCGCTCTCTCAAAGTGTCTTCCGGCTCGTAGATGATCGGTGATTTTCACCCAGCATCGAAGTGTGTTCCGTATCATTCCTACAGGACTGAAATGAGAACCCACGGAATACACGGACACGACCCTCCGTGTGGTGACATTTAAGTTAAAAGTGTCGGTCGGGAAGGTCGCGGACCTGGACCAAACACAAGGCGTAACTGGGACGATGAAACAAGTACGCGACAACGAAAGTTCTTCTTGCCGTGTGAAGATACCGCATCCTGGGGGGAGGGGCCGTATAGAGAGCTTCAGTGCCGTCACCTCGCTGTCACCAGCGTCCCGACTTCAACGCTCTCACTGCAAAATAACAACTGCTCCGTTCACTTCAGTAAGAGCTCCAAGAGCAACACTGACAGGCCTCGCAACTTTTGCGGTGGCGTTATGTTATGTGGGCACTGCCGGACTTCTGACGCCATATTACGTTTATAGCGTAAAAGACAGCTGTTGTGGGCTCCCTCACTCGTGCAACCGTACTATGCTCATGAGCTTCGGTGACGGGCGTCCTTACTTCTCTGACACTACTATGCTGATGGTCCCCCTCACCGTCTAGTTTTGATTAATGGACGCAGTATTCTTCATTCCCACGCTGACTAAATTTTCCTATTCGCGCTTATGTAGATGCTACCGTGAATGTTCTCTGAAATTCTGCTATTTACGTGCCTCAATAGTATAATTAGGATGTACGAGGTAACTCAGGCCTCTTCATGATCTTAATTTTCCACCTAATGCAAAGTACAAGGATACTTCTGCATTTAGACTCCAGTGAAATGCAGCCGCTGTGAGAGGGATTCGAACCCACGTCATTGTACTCAGCAGCAGGTCACTCCGTCAACTGACAAGTATGTGCATATGGCGTTTAGAGTTCTCTAAACTAACCCTTTGTATACTGGGAAATAGTGCTAAAAAGAACATGATGTGAGGAACGGCCAAAGCATGTGCCCTACCCACAAGGCAGGACAACTAAATGCCCAAGAGGCTTGGCAGGAAGCCCTAAAGAGCAATGAATACAAGCAGCAACTAGAGGTGGTCCATAGGGCTCGGGACATCGCTGCAAGCCTTCGGCTGCCAGCGCAATCCTGGGCGGAGCCTCCAGCCTGAAATAAAGTTCGGAATGGCCCCTTCTCAGACTCCTCAGGATATGTTTAATGAAGTCAATCTCACTAACTCATGTGAGGAACGGATCAAAAGACGTGCGTTGAGTGAAAGGAGAACGGAAAACAAGACGTTATAATGACAACTGCTGTAAGGCATCTCTGACGGCTTGTTGCTTCAAGGTGAACTGGTGGTGCTATGCAATTATGCCGTGAGACAGCTGAAACTATATGTGTGTCATTGAGGGGATAGTAGTTGCGATAATAGCATTTCATTATGGAGCTCCTCATTTATTCTAGGAATGTTACTTGGACCTACCTAACACGGGCTGTCGGCGTCCGTATTACCTGTTGACGCTATCACAGCTGAACCTACGTCAAATAATCGGAGTTACGTTCTACCACAATGTGGAATGCAGCGTGATTTAAGGACCATGGCGGCAATTATGCTTAATGTGGAAGAAATAAAAAAAAAACTTGACTTCAAGACACCAATCATGTTTGGTGTCGTCGGGGCAAGCTTGTAAACCAATAGATATTGCTTGAGATAACATACACCAAGGGCAGATAAGTTTACGCAGATTAAATATTCCTTTCTTTAATATTTATCGTTCAAACGAACAGTCGGACAGCAGAGGTGTCTCGACGAAGCAGCTACTCCTGGAAGGGGAGCGCTATAAAAGCTTTGTGGCATCAGTTAGAAAACTGAGTTCTTGCCGAGGTTTTTATTGTAAATGGCTTTCACTCATCATATTGATCCCATCAGGGGTAACTGATGGGATCGATAGGAGCAGATATAAGCGGTTTTTCTGTGAAAGCCCGCACACTAGCACAGTGTAGCAACCTGCATTTCCTGACCATTGTATCTTATTCACCTTAAAAGACACACACACACACACACACACACACACACACACACACACACACAAACACACACACACACACACACACACACACACACACACACACACACACACACACACACACACACACACACACACACACACACACACTTTTTATGCTGTCTTCAGGTAACACGAAAGAGGCTAAGCCATCAAATAACTCATTGAACCGCGACAAACCTCACAGGTAAACATTCCCACAAACAAATATATGTACGTCATCAAGTATCAAAATAACGACGTCGCACGCAAAATGACCTCATCACGGAGTGATTACGGTCAAAAAGCCGCCACATATAGGTTGCATAATTTCCTCAATAACGCCACAGAACGTGGAATGCAGCAGGCACGTCTTGCCGCGTAATATGGACTCGTCGGTGCGTTTCGACGTCACCACAAAAATAAAAAAAATGCCTTGCAAAATGCTGATTGAAAATACGTTCTCTGAAGCCTCTGTATCGCTTCATGATGTATGCGCCCATGGTTGCTGACGTAATCACGAGGACAGGGTAGCAATAGCCTAAGGGACGTGTTTCTTGGCTGGCAACATACATCTATATATATGTAGCATGTACCGCCATTGACCCTTTTGATTTTTACTACTGTGTACCCCCCTCCAGACCACTGCGGTTAATTTATTATCCTTATTATTTACTTCCTTCGTATCGCTTAACTGCGGTGCGTCACGATTCGCGACCAATTTCTAGAAAACTCCCTGCATAGCGTCATCTGACCAAGGTCGTTCGACTGCTGCCACGTTGCTAACCCCACCACGTTGGCGCTTTGCCCCGAAGGGAATCCCACCGTTCGTCGCTTATTCATGTACACATTTAGTTCGAAACCCTCTCGACATAGACGTCAATGCATATGAGAGAAGAGAGGGTTTGTACGGTCTACGTCGGGGCCCAACCATTCGCATTTAACGCACGCTTTTTTGAGGCACAAGCCGCATTGCCTGAGCCGGGACACTTTGTAAAGTTTGTCGATCGTTGAAACGTGTAGCTTCGATAAGTACCTCCTAGTTTTATTAACAATGAGGGCGTCGCTGGTTTTCTTCGCTGTGGTGGTGATAATGGGTAAGTGGCTGTTGTTCCTTGTAATATGCGTATTTCGGCGCGTAACCTGCTAAGGAAGGTTAGTTTTAACGTGATAGTATTGAAAAGCTCGCTTCGCAGAAATACCAGCGTTGGTCTCGGCGTGGTTCGAGTGATACCGAAACCAGGCTGTTTGCGTGCGAAAGCAGTGTTTTTACCATATGGCCATGCGTCTGTTTGGAAATGCAGGAAAAATAACTTGCTCTGCGTAGAAATCTAGCGCGAATAATTTTCATTCTTTACTAATGCACACGTCCTGTGTACGGGCTTCACAATACAACGTGTAATATCAATGATATTGAATGGTACAAGCATACATTGCCGTGGGGCATCAGAACATTTGATTATCATAACCACTTTGCTGTTTAAAACCAGCCACGCATTCTAAAATGCACACACCTTACTGCGTGCGTCCTCTTAAGACCACGTATGCTGGGTGCACGCCAAGTTCTAAAACATCTGACGCCCATAATTACTAATGGTTTCAAGCATGCTACCTACTGCATAGAATGCAGCCACATGCGACACAAGCCATTTTCGACTTTACAGATTACGTTGAAGTAGCGCACAATTTAGACTTATGGAATAACATCATACAATAAGATGTGTGCACTAGGTAGCAATAAAATGTGTGCACTAGGATGTCGCTATCGCGTTCAACTCTTAAAGGCAAAGCTTGAGAAACCCCCAGTTTCCTAATTGAAAGCAGACCACAAGGAAACTTCGTTCTAGTGCATTTATTAATAAATATTGATAACCCATTTACTATGTTAAAGCACTCCGTTTTTAATGTGTTCTTAGCCTTAGTAAGGTTATGGTATTACTAGGCACGTGATTCATAAGAAACACTGCGGCAAAGTTCAGTAGTAATGAAACTCTTGCTTTTCCAAGTCATCTCACAGTGGAAACCAATACGCATGTTGCTTCTCTGATCCGAATTTATTTGTCACGTTTTTTGAGGATAATACGTACGTTACTTCTCAGGTCACTCTGTGTGTAGTTTAGGCCTTTCTAGAAATCTTTAATAATAATTATTGTGTTTAACAACCAAAAGTGACGATATGATTATCAGGGACGGACTTCGTAGTGGAGGGATCTGGAAATTTCGAGGATCATGTGTTCTTGGTCGTGCACATAAATCTAGGCCTCAGGTAATCCCACCTTCATAAAAAATGCGGCCACGCCGGGTAAATATTTCCAAAGTCTTTGTCCCGCCAATATATATTCGTTAGTCGATGGTCATGTATTCGCGAAGTGGTTAGTAAACGAATGTCCGGTTTCCACGAACAATGAGAATGCTTTGAGGGGCCCTATAGTTAATTTACTGCAATTACCAGTGCTAGTTGACACGGAAAAGTGCTGACTAATTGTGCTAGTAATATAAGACCAAAGGTGGCAATGCGGTGAGAAACAACTCTTTCGAACAAAATGGTTGCTGAATCTGGGTGCTGATGTTCAGTTCACTGATAGAAGAGTTGGAAATGCGCAGGTTTGTTTGCCGAGCTGACTATAGCTATGATAACGACAGACCCGGCGTGTCATCGCTTACGGACAAAGGTGGTAAGTAAAATGAGAATTCTTTTTTCTTTCTCGTTGTGCACACTGTAGTACTAAAAACTTTTTTGGCCTGACAACGTTTTTAATTCTTCCAATGCGGTGTTTATTACTGAGGGTGCATGACATCCGGATCTACCACCCCTCCTCACTTCCAAATAAAAATAAAAAAAAAGTCTTGCGTGCTCTTTCTCAAAGTGCGTAGCTTGACACAGTCTGCAGTTGGCTTCACCCTCTATGCTCCTCGTAAATATTTTGAGGAGGTTGAAGCGTGGACTTGTCGAAATAGCGCGCTTCGGAAGAAACTGGTGAGTACAGGACTTCATGACTAACTTATATTGTACCACTTTCGCAGGACAAGGTGCGCAGGTACTGCGTCTACCTGTGCCACATGCCCGAAGGAGACGTGAGGATGGGATTGGAGGAAGATGGAACTCCCTGCAAGGTAAGAAATGTTACTCATCGCCCCTGTCCCGGTAACGAATCTAAGGCGCGGATCTAAAGATCGACTATGGCGCGTGTATTTTAAAAAGCGCGTCTCTAAAGCATGTCAGAAGAGAAAAGGTATTCTTCAGTGTAGGCTTCACATTTATTGACTGCTTACGACCATCGTACGATTGCACGTGCTGCATCGTCATGAAATGCGCTTACACCACTAGCCTAGAATTGTTCAAGCTTCCCCAATATAACAAAACAAAAGCATTTATGAAAGATGTTTGCATTACTCATGATTGAAGACAAGGCGCTTGGTTTAAACTGATTCGGGCTTTACTCTGGAAGTAAGAGAAATGCTCAATAAGCAACATGCGTGTATTAAACAAATAAACAAGTTACATTAGCCGCAATTTATTATGGTTATCGCCTCTTGTCGTTCGGTTGAAGGTTGAATGCCGATTTTCAAGTAAAAAGGTGGTAGAATGTTTACACTGTCAAGTACGAAGTAGCACTAACAATCTTTAGTTTTCTCGTTCTGGAAGAACAATGAAAGAAAGAAGCTTAATGACCTGTGACCGTAATGGTGACTGTTTTTCCCATAGTGTCGATAATAATGGCGAACATCTACAATGTTTAATACTTGTAATACCATCTGAGGGTTTTAAGCAGTGCATAAAATGGGAAGCCCAAGGGAAGGCTTTCAGCTCTCCCATAGTAGAGTACCTAGTACTCTAAATCATTAACCACTTTTTTAAAGCGCACAGCATTAGGAAATATCTCCTCGTTTTCTCCTTAGGCACGGGGAAAACGCTCTTTCTCATACGCTGCCCGGGGTTGGCCCAAGTGTAATTTTTGTCGATGCGGCCTCATCAAGTGTGAGACTGAAGAGACTGACTTCAGCTCTCCCACAGTAAAATAACGAGTACTCTAAACAGTTAACCAATTTTTCTAAACACACCAAAAAGTAGTGTGTTAGCAGCATGATATCTCTCGAAATGGCACTTTGGGAAGTGCATGGGAATGATTTATGCTTTCCTAGATTAGCATACCAAGTACTCTATGTCATGAAACATTTTTTTCTGAAAACTCCCGACTTTTCTGTGCTGAGTTATGCATGACCGCCGATTAGGCAACGGCAATGGTCAATAATAATGTTTGTCGACGGGGCCTTATCAAATATGAGGTCGACGGGACGGCTATATATGCTCTCCTATAGTATAAGTACTCTAAATTGTTAACCACTTGTTTAAACACAAACGTATGAGCCTAATGTTGTCATCGCAACACGTACGACTTGAAGCCCTCCCGTATAGTAGAATATGCAGTGCTCTAAATCATGTACTATTTGTTTTATTAATATATCTAGTAAGGAAATATCATGATCTTACGTAAGATGGTTATGGGCACCAACTGTTTGTGATATAACGAAATATTGTAAACAGAGACTGCGTGCGCTCTGTACTGATCGCCGGTAAGAACTGCAAGCTTAAACGCAAGCATTATAATGAGCTTGTTCATATATTGTATTTAGCATAAAGTACAGGTGTCCAAAAGTAAAACAAAGCACGTGATCTTGGTCGGGCAGCGCAAAAATAAATGCAGCGTGCTTCCGCAAAGAAGTGGTGGTTCATTTTGATACGCAAATGATAACACTATCTTCTGGCGCATATCCACATAAAAACAAATAACCACTTCTCTGATGGAGCACGCTGGCATTCACTTTTGCGTAGCTTTCACAGCTCACGTGCTCCATTTTACTTTTGGAGCACCTGTACGTAATGTTTCGGGGTGGAAATGCTGGAAGGCTCGTGGCATTTACCACAACTTATGCGACCGTGAGATGGTGGTGGCGAAAAACATTATTTACAGAGAAGAGGTGCAGGACCTCTTAAGAGGTCCCTACAAGCTAGGTGGAGTCTCTATTTTGGGACCCCATTAGTTAAAGCCGCCATCCTGGCTCTGAGACCAAGGCCCCCTGGACCTGAAGGTCTGAGCAGCCGAGCGGAGCTGCTTCCTAGTTCTCTCCCTTAGGGTTTGGGTTAGGAGTAATGGCTGTGCTATGTTGGCAAATCCACACCATGTGGTAGGTGTCTGCCACCTCCCCACAGTGCTGGCACCGTCCTGTGACCGTAGGGTAGAAATGTTTCGCTATGGCAGGACATAGCAATGTATTCGTCTGGAGGTGAAGCAAGATGCGCTCCTCTGCTTTATTCCACCCCTTTGCGGGGGGAGGGTAGCGCCGATGACTTTCCAGATAATAATGAAGAATTTCCTTACATCGGAGGTTACGGCATGACCAATGGGCAAAGCAAATTTAGAAGTTTGCTCCTTATGCTCCAGCCTCCACCACCCATTCCGTAGCCACGCTCCCTCTGGAGAAAATGGCAGGGTCAGAATGAAAGGCGATGCGCGAGTCTCTCGTCTTGCAAGAGAGGGAACGCTAGGCAAGTGACGCTACGCTGGCAAAACACGAGCTCCAACGAGAGTCCAAGGAGGATTAGAAAAAATGGCATTGACGGAGTGAATGATGGATAGTGGGGTGAGGCATCCGTCGATCCATTCATTCTTGCTTCCGTCCATCTATGCATGCGTCTGTATGGCCGCCCGTGCATCCATTCGCTCGTCCGTGCGTGCGTATGTTCGTGCGTCCGCACGTTCATCTGTGCGCCCGTCCCTGCTTTCGTCCATGCATCCACTCCTGCGTCCGTCCATGCGTCTATCCGTCCGTGCAGCTAGCCATGCGTCCGTCCATGCATCTGTCTGTGTGTCCGTTCGTCCACCTCTTCAATTCTCCAAGTACCACCATCTCGCATCTTTTCATCATATATTCCAAGGACTGAACGAGAGGAGGCACATGCACACTTTCTTGCGGCTTGTGCTTCGTGTCTACTTCCTACCTTTAATCACCTCGAGTTCATGGTATATACTAGTTCGCTGCGGCCCAATGCACTGCGGCCCAATGCTCGCTAAACCTTTCTAAAACCTAGGAGATTACGCCTAGCGAGTATAACCTAGCAACCCTTTCTTGTCTTCTGTGCGTTGTTGAACAATAAAAATTCGCAGCGTGCGCGTTAACTAAAAGCCGAATTCTCTTGTCTCTCATTCCCCCTTAGCAGACATTGGCACGTACATTGAGAACTATCTTTTATTGTTCAACAACGCACAGAAGAAATCTCTCACCAGCACCACCTTGGAGGTCAAAATGTTATACTTGTTACACACTACTACTACTGCTACGAGGGACGAACGGGTGCCACTATAAGGAGTTTCGCCCCTAAAAAATTGCTGGAGTGCAAGCTCCCACAATGCCATGCCAGCAGAAGTGAAGCCAGCTTTTGTCACTGCCAAGATGGCGGAAGCATGCTGTTGTCTGATAGTGCCTACTTAAAGGTCAAGTGGCTTTGATATGTTAGTGGTAATTTTACGTTAGTTATGTATTGAAAGACATTTGTTCTCGACGAGATAACACACAAAAACGAGTATGGGTGACTGAACTTCTCAAGAACTTTGCCTCCGATAAGAAGCTCACTAAGGAAAACTAGTAACACTAATACGCACTTGGAGTACTATGGGACCCGAAAAAATTTAGACATTAAACTTGTTGGGCGTGCAAGGGAAGCGCTCCGTTCTTAATCGCAGAACGGTGATACTTAATCATGCCCCTAGTCAGATGGCTGCCGCAGCCGCCATCTTGTCAGAGGCATGATTTCTCTCCTAGGCTATGATTTCCACTCCAGCCATCTTATAAATCCTCCGTGCATGAGTCGCGACCGACGCACCCGGCGTCCGTTGGCACGCCCATTGTTGGCACCGTTCGAATGCATGGGGCGTTTGCGACTTCCGCTAGATTCCGCCGATTTTTGCGGAGAAGGAGGAGAGAGGCACTGCAACGAACCTTCGCTACATAGAGTTTCATACAACAATACCTACAGCGGAATCTGGCGGTAGTGTCTACGCGGGCTCGTTCAGCGGTGTGTGTACCCCCGTGGGAATGATGGGAAGTACAGGCTGCGGATCTGCTTCGGATGGATTACGTTTAAAGACTCGCGACGCTTGTTTGCCCAATGTAAAACGAAGTGATATGAAGTTATATTTAATTGAATATTGCTTCATTATTTGTACGCAAACTTTAATTGCAAAGCGTTTCTATAATCACGAGGTAGAAGTGAAACCTGGAGAAATTTAACCACCATCGCTCTGCCGTTGCTTTCCAGATTTGGCATCAAGATGCAGTAAAATATGTTTGCAGCACTTGACAACGAACATGATTGTTTTTCGCTCGCAAGTAGGCATTATCTATTTATAGAAAATACAGTACAGTATCAAGTGAAAAACACTTAACGTTTCGTCGGCTACGAAGTCAGCTGCATCTGTGTCCAAGTGATCTTTACCAGGACACAGATCACTTAGACACAGACGCACATCTCGTTTCATTCTGAAGTCGAGACGGAGAAGCATGGCGGTGCGTCCGTTTAGCTTCGAAGTCATATTGCAGTGGATTCGAACAAGTTTATGCAAGATGCGCTCGTGAAAAAAACGTGAACTCGATGAAATATGCGGCACTGGCATGAGACGCTACACAAATACGCGCAAGGGTGAGTGGTCGACGCTTCGTTTAAACTGTCAAATACGACCAGTAAAGCTCGAACGTCGCAGCAAACCGGGAGATCTAGTGATATTCAGCCTCTTTGAACAACAAAGGCACTGTTTTGGCCATTTTGACCACACTCCACTACCCGCGCTTGGCCGCATCACGATGACCCTCCCTTCGCGGGGCTAGGATTGTCGTCCACCGGATTACCAAGGAGTCTTTCTCACTCGCTCACTCACTACCAGCGCTGAACGAAGAACGAAACTGAAACTGTAGAAAAAGACCTATAGACAGTTCGCTGCCTAACGCTAGCCAATTTCAATTTTTTATGTTGTCTCATTTCAGTTTTTGTTGCTGCTTTGTGCTAATGTTTTTCTTTAGTAGAACTCCTTTTTCATTTTTACCTGCGATGTATTTCATTACAGTACCACTGTTTGCTGCATCAATTAATTTTTTTTATATTCACTACTGTAGGAGGTCCCGATTCGGTCTCGGACTATGGGACCTCCTTCTGTATACACAAATTTTTCGTAATTGATTCGATGACAAAATAAGACCATTTCTGATTTCTGAATCCGAAGCCTGTACTTCCCGTAATAACCAGGGGGGTACACGATCGCGGCGCCAGATTCCTCTCTAGGTATTGTGTGAAACTGTATGCTTAATAATAATAATAATAATAATAATAATAATAATAATAATAATAATAATAATAATAATAATAATAATAATAATAATAATAATAATAATAATAATAATAATAATAATAATAATAATAATAATAATAATAATAATAATAATAATAGGGGTTTAACGTCCACAATGGCCCTGAGTGGGTCGACTGATGCAGTGCTAGACATGCATCGGTATAAGCCGGCCTCGGTGATTTGGTGTCCTCTGCATTTGTCGCTTGAGTGGAGGCAACGCCACATAAGGTGTTGAAATGTAGCTAATCAGCCACAGTCAGGGCAGTTGGAGGAAATATGTACACAAAGCAACATAGGCCGGTGATGGGAACACGATGATCAGGCCACCTACATACACAAGAAGGTCATGTAGAAATTGGTCGGTCTACACTCTCGACTTGGTTTTATCACTGAGCGAATGACAGACTGCATCAAAGGTATCTTGAACATGCATATGCTTGTTTGTGTCCATGTCAGTGAAACATCAATTCGTTCTTTATTACTTCAGAAAAAAGAGTGCAGTCTGATCACTGCACAATATGCTCTCTTTCTGCTTACTTGGAGGTAACTATACAACTCGGTAACACGACATCGATCTTACATCTTGTCTTATTGTTTTTTTTAATTTCTTTCAGTCCTTGATCCACGAAGGTGTCTGTCGGAGGGGCCGGTGTCGCATGTCTAAACCCAGGAAGGCATTGTCTCCCAAAGGCAACGACGACAGTGTCACTGAAGAAAGTCCGCAGTCGACCTTGAAGCAAAGCTAGACGAAAGTGAAGCTTTACAAGAGTGGTTGACACTATATGAGTGTGATAATACATGAGAGTGATGCTACGTGTGGGTGACTTCACACGATAGTGGTAGTACACACGTGTGGCTTGATTCGTGTAGTAATAATGTAGAATAATCTCAAGCCATCTGTGGTAGCTAGAGTATCAGCCAAACGATATGCTACCTCATTTAGAAACTTGGCGTGTTGCACTACGCAGCTGAGGTGACATATTATGGCGCCAACCACGAACGTTTTTAACGATACTTTTCCGGCAGCACTCAAATTGAATACATGTTTTCTGCTATGCGAAGCAATACTTGACGGGGAGTAATTCATTAACGCTTTCGGCCCTGACGTCCCACAAACAAGAATAGCAAGAAATTTCGCTGCCGAATGCAAAAGAATCAAGGCAGAAATTGAAAAAAAGGTGACTGAATTATCCTTAGTATAACTGCGCAAGCACAGGTAATAATTTTTTCATCGTCATCTTCTTTGGAGCTCTGTAAAGTGAAAAACAAAATGGTGGAATGCGATAACGATGACACTCGTTGAAACCAAATAATAAATGACACCTTACTTCTTAAATAATATATAGGTAGCTATTATAATTTTTATGTTATTTCTAAAATGGTTAACTTGCTAATTACAAAGTGGGTCTTTCCTAACACTAACGTATCACCCGAAGCTAGGGACAATCTTAATGACTTGACAACAGAACTGAGTGGTTGTAAGAGCTCTGAATGCATTCAGGCTGATCCAGATAAGTAGCTCTAGTAAAAGCTTCCAATTTCTTGTTATTATAATTGAGAAACCTGCCCAAATCAACTAGATAATATGTGAGGGGTGTCTAATAGGAGATAGTACGTAATTAATTTTAATTAGTTTTATAATATATAATAACGGAGCGTGACGACGATGAAGTGCAGTTCAATCAGCTTGCCGTTGCAAACAATTATTACCTTAACAAAGCTCGACTCAAGGCGTCACCGCTTTGCATTTTTTGCAACGAAATCAAAACAATCGAACATTTTTTTTTCTGTCGTCGTTACTCTTATCAGAAGAAATGATATTTAGTAGCCCCATTACAAAAGCAAGGAATACAAGTAAATCTACCAGTACTTTTATCACTTGGCGGCACTTCATTTGGTTACTGACACAGGGATATATGCTCCACTCTGTTTGATTACATCAATGCAACTGAAAGATTACAGTGCTAGTGAAACCTAACTTTTTCAGATCTTTAGTTTATAATTCGTAGCGATGTCTGTCAAAAACAAAAGATGGTTTGACCGCTTGCTCAGCAAACATTTTTGTTTATTTGTAGTATAATCTCTAAACTAATTTTTCAGATTGGCATTACTTTCATTTTAGTTTCATATAAGTATCCTGCCGCCCGGTTCTTGGCCCGTTCCCCTCTGTGGGTGAGCGTCATCCATTTGAGGTCATCAGTATCAGCATCAACAGGCGGAATCATTGATGGCGTCGCAAGGCAGGATTTGGCAATCTTTTATGATGCTGGATCTTCCAAAGTGTTCTATATTTACACGGTGGCAATTCAAAAGCATTGAGAAGCTGTGTATCGTGAGCGAAAAGACTTGCGATTGGACAGTTAAGACACTGTAAATGAAACGGGGTTGCTGTATGTTCATTTCACAGCGATAACTTGCACTAACAGGGTAAAAATAAATAGATGTATTTAAACTAACCATATTTCACTTCATAACCACTAAGCGATGGTGTCCTATATAAACAAAACAGAGCCACTTTTCCTACGTGCTGATGGGATTATCAGATTCTGTGCTCTGGAAGATGTAGTAACTCCAATTCACAAACGAAAAACAATTGCTGCCGGTTAAAAAAAAAAAACAAAAAAACTGTAGGCTGAAATGGTCAAGCCCAGAATCTCGAGCTTGGCTAGTCGCTCTTTTTTGATATGTCGTGCGACAAAGCCAATAAAAAGTATTCGTTAATGACTTCCCGTTCAAAAGTCATTGTGCCAGAGTGAAAAAAAAAACCAACAAACAAGCAAAGAACAAAGTAACAAGTGTCCTATCAAAAGTAACCTGCGCAACATCTCCACAAACTACCGGATGTTCCACTACCGGAATTTATGGGCCAAAGAAGATGAACATAGCATCGTGAACACCCGTGTGCTTCAAGATGATACAATTTCTGACAAAGCTATGAAACCGACTGTTTTCTTCGGAACACCAATGTTCAAGAAATGGAAGTACGTATGTTGACAATGTACACATAACTTACTAGTTTTTCAACTGGGATCGGTGTCACAATTATCCCTGAAGCGCTTGCAAAAGAGTGCATTGAGGGAGTGGAGACAGCCGTGAAAAACGAGCACCCTTTATTACACCAAAAAAATGAAAAAAAAGCGAGAACACAAAATACTCCAATGACAGCTTGTACATAGTCCAACCAAAACTGAATGTAGCCAAGTTTAAGTCCATCTCTAGCCCTAGCCACTAGTACTAAGCCAATGTGGCGTTTCAGTAATAAAACGTTCTGGCAATTCACGTCACGTTGCCACGGCGACTCCGCACCATTCGTAGAAGACACCAGCATGATCCAGCCGTTTGCAACGGCTGGTCATGCCTACGCTATAGGTGTGGTCTACGCAGAAGGAAATGCAGAAATGCCTACGCTATAAGTGTGGTCAACACAGAAGGAAAAGAGCTGTAATCCACCACCGCCCGGGTTTTTGAGCTCCGAGGCTACAGAGGGAGCAGCGATCGCCCTTGCCAGTACTACTGGTAAGGACGTGATCGCAGTCTTCACAGACTGAGAATCCACTGTCCGCAATTACACGCGATGTCGAATATCCACCAAAGCTCTCAATCTGCTGAAAAAGAGCAAAAACTCGATTTTTACACATGCGTGTCATGAGTGCGAGGACACGAGGAGCTCGAGGGAAACCAAGCGGCTTACACCACGGACCGCGGTCACGCCGACCGGCCCTCCCTCGGCACCTCACTTGATTCGCCGTTAGCCAGCACTGCAGCAGAAGTGGAAACCATAGCACACACATATAACACCACACTAGAGAACTGTCGCCTAACTCGCAGGTTGTACCCGCCACCTCACTCCAAGCTGACTATAGAAGAAGCCACAGCATTTCGAAGACTGCGAAGTAACAAGTATACGCATGACATCCTACTGCATAGAACCCACCCAACGCTATACGCCTACAATTGCCCAAAATGCGACGTTGCCAAATACACTGGCACACTTAATACTCGAGTGCCCATGGCGCCACGCAGATTGCAATACCAAGCCCGCAACGACCACACGTATCAACCCCCTAGCCGAGAAGTGGGAATTAAGGATCGCCGCACGGGACCTATATGACCAACGAGAAGTCGTTGCCAGGGCGCAGGAGGCGGTAGTAACCAGAGGATTCCTGGAATGAGAGATCCTTCCACATTGGGTGACTTTGAGCTGACGAGCTGATAACACTGTTTCGGGACAATAAATGTTTGTTTCATTCGTTCAATCCTCGTAAAACCGTAATTTATTTTGTATATTGCTTGACTGTGATTATGGGTTTTGTCGCGTTTTGTGGTTAATGAATGACACGCACAATAAAGAAGTTTCTATATAAACAAAAGCAGTAGTAACCGTCAATGATGAAGACATTTAATACGAGTTCAAACATGATCCCGTGACTGTACACGTAACATAGTTAGGCCTCATTCAGAAAAAAAGTCTGGCTGCATAAACATCGATGGAATTATGAATATAAGCCCCGCCGTGGTGGTCTAGTGGCTAAGGTACTCGGCTGCTGACCCGCAGGTCGCGGGTTCGATTCCCGGCTGCGGCGGCTGCATTTCCGATGGAGGCGGAAATGTTGTAGGCCCGTGTACTCAGATTTGGGTGCACGTTAAAGAACCCCAGGTGGTCGAAATTTCCGGAGGCCTCCACTACGGCGTCTCTCATAATCAAATGGTGGTTTTGGGACGTTAAACCCTACAAATCAATCAATCAATTATGAATATATAATAGAAAGCAAAAAGAAAGGAATAAATAAATAAATAAATAAATAGTTAAATAAACAAAGCAAGCAAGAAAGCAAGAGTTAATTAAACAAGTTAATAAATTATTAAGGAAGATAGAAATAAAAAAAGACCGGGAAGTCAGAACAAAAAGTTTAGCGCGGCGACGAAAAAAAAGAAAAAGAAAATCATTCGTGTTGGAGTGTGCTGATTGCAAATCAGCCGGACCCTTACTGTTATCATAATCATTATTATTCACAGTGAACTTTCGCCAAGTGTTTGCAGTGCACGTGTGAGTGAAAGCGCTGGGGCGAATCGATTCCTGTTACTAGCGAACAAGCGTCCTTGGACGACTAATTAGACGCCTCAGTAAGCGAGGACCACCGTTCCATGCTTGTCACAGAAGGATTAGGCAATTCAATTAAAGAATTCTTGTGAACAGCTTCAGTTCGAATGCAAATAAACTTAGCGGGAAATCGCAGACCTCGTCCTGTTTCGAAGTCCGGCGCTGAGTTCTGAGAAACGTCTGATGTACGATCTCGAAGAGGAAAGTCCGGCCATACTTGTTTGTGGTTAGCAAGAAACAGAAAAGTCAAAACCCCAGATACTGACGTCTTTCCATATAACCTGGGGTTTTACGCTCCAGACTCTCAATATGAATATGAGGCACGCCTTAGCGGAGTGTTCAGGAAGAGGAGGAGGACAAGAACAACAAGAAAGAAGGCAGGGAAGTTAAGCAGGCACATGCCTAGTTTGCTACCCTATGCTGGAGGAATGAGAAGGGGGCATAAAGATGAGAGAGGGAGAGAGAGAGGAAAGAGAAGAGAAAGAGAAAAAAAAAGGATTGTCAGTCAATGGGCTGACGCGCATGCAGCGGCGGCACTACACAAAAGTTAAAGGTGTTCACATAGGCCTGTAGTCCTAAAAAAGCACAAGACGGCTTTGACTGCTTTTTGAGCCGACGAAAGGCGAGGACGGTGTTCCAGTAGCATTTGCATAAAGAGTGGCCGATACAGAGGAAATTTTGACAATCTAATGAGCCTCACGTGCACTGACATTGCAGAGTACGCGAAAATCCAGCATTTCGCCTCCATCGATTATTTGATCGCCTCGTTCGGGATCGAACCCGCAACCTTTACCTCAGCAGTCAAGCACCTCAAGCACTGCACCGCCGACGAGGCAGACTTGGTGACGTATGTAATAGAGAGACCCTCAAATAACATCCAACATCGTAGACACTCTGTGTCTGACTACGTATTTTATTCCTTACGTCTCGCGTATAAGCAACGTGATGAGCACAGAATGAAAATACTATCAATGTTGATGCGTTCACGTGATACGATTGCGAGGCATTGTATCGTCGAACAAGCGATTTTCATTCAGCGAGAGGCAGGAATAGAAGTAAGCTTTAATTTGTTTGAACGAGCTTTTTCGGAGCTTGATCAAAAAAAAAAAAAAAAAAAACTGGTCAGACGACGTTTATTTGTCTCTCTGTTTCAGTGAGCGTGCATGTTTGCGTGCCTTCGGTGTCAATGCCACTGAGGGGTCGTGGTTCCTTGTCCGCAAGATCCTTACGTCTTCGGAGACCTAGAACCGCATATACGTGGTGTAATTCACGTTTTTGGTGCGTGTTGCGTCATTTTTAACTGTACATAATTCTATGCGTGCGAACATGTTCGTCAAAAAGTAATTAGTTTTAGGGGAAAATATTTCATGCACCACAGGAAAGACTGCAGTGGAATACATAATCAACCCATCTCTGCATGTATACATAGCCTGCATGTTTTTGTTGTTGTAACCATGTTCACTGCATTTCCCCTATAACGGACTGTTTTGCAATGCACTTGCGCCAGCAGCAGAGTGCGACCAACAAGCCCAGAGTTACGATGAGCAAAAGTTCATGGTGTTATGAAAACCGTACGAAAAACCAGCCTTAGTTTCTGTACTGACTGACTGACATACAGTCCATATGTCATATAGTATGTATGCGGCGAAGGAACGCCGTGTATATTAGCGTGCGAAACAAGAGGGCAGCCACAAACAAGCCAAATGACAGCAACAGTTTATTTAAAGGATAAGCTATAGCAGGTTTCACCATTTGAAGCATGCGAAAATGGTGATTAGGAGCAATTGTGTGCCCAACTGCTGGCAATGTCGAGCACGCAATGTGGCAAGATCTTTCACCGCTATTATCTTAACTCTACCAGAATCATGACCAAAGAGTCTTGAAGAGTGCTTCATTCTTAATTATGACATAATAAATATAACATGAACATGAAAGAGGGGAAAAATGGAGCGATAGATACAAGATGAGCTAAAAGAAATACTTAGACGAAAATGGCGTGACACTGAAATGTTAGGCAGATTTTGTGGCATTCTTAGCGAGCTCCACTCGATACATGCGCTCTTCGATGTCGTCGTACGGGTCCGGTGACGTTAGCGGTCCCTCCGTGGCATCGACTACAGGACCATTGCGTGCCATGAGCGAGTCGGTGCTGACTGTGAAGCCGGAGAAGGAGGTGAAGGCCCTGTTCGGGGCTGACGACTCGTGGATGGCTCCGTCTTCTACGTAGGGGTAGACGACGTCACCTTGTGACAGGTACAGCACGGCCCCGCTGGAAATCCAGCTGAAACCGCTGTTGCTGGCGAACGCGGTCACGATGGGGACGCGGTTTTTCCGCAGCGATATGCGGCACGACCCTTGGCTCGGTGCCATGGCGGTGAATGAGAAGTAGTATAGGCCGGGCTGCGAGCACCTGTGCGTGCGTAACGAGGAAAAAAAGCATCGATTACTTAGAAATACGCAAATGAATTTCAGAACTGAAAACGAAGAGAGAAAGAGCGCGAGAAAGAGAGATGATGATGATATATATGCTAAAAGAGAGGAGGATGCCAGAGAATAAATTACAGGTTGCTATCTTGTGACCCGGAATGGCAAGGGGATACAGGAAGAGGACGATGAAATGAGTAAGAACACACATAGAGAAAAAGAGAGTATCGTAACACGCGCAATAGAAAAAAAAAAGATGTTAACGTAACACACATATTCACGAAACTGCGGAAATGTCACTCGTGACCTCTCGTAGAAACTTACGCAGTCACTTTTCATCCCTTTCTGATGTGAAGCTAAAGCCTTTCAGGATTGAATTCTCGGATAGTGATTGATCACCGAGGAGTGCTGACTGACACTGTTAAGAGTTACTACCTCGAGAACAGTGACAGAGGAAGGGATAAATGGTTTCCTCACTGCCACGGCCATCTCAAACCACTCTTGCGATTACCACGTGGTACTAGAAGGCGTTCGCGACGGTTAACGACTACAGGTGCATCATGTTTTCAGGCTCCGCCTTTTTCTTTATAGACTCAATTCTACTACAACGGCTCAAAGGCTGTGACGTGATGTAGAGCGTGAATTCGCAGGTTCCATTCTAAGCTGCGAAAACCGAGGAACGGTGGGAGGCCATTAAGATAGTGCTCGTTTTTAAGTATTTTGCGTATACGTTAAACATGTTCTAACGGTCACATTTGATCCTGAACCCTTAATTCAGTGTGTGTAAAAACAGTGCTGTATACAAAGACTGACGAAGATCACAGAGATAGAGCACTGACTTTCAAGACTGTTTAATAAGAATTGCATATATATGTGAGAAAAGTATGCATGCGCGTAAGTGTGCGGTTGTTAATCATGGTGATATCAATGCAAGCAAAATTCTTAACTTTGTTGATTGAGCAGGAAGCCAGTACACCACTTAAAATCAATAAACATGTGCTACTTTTTTTGCAATAGCGCGAATGTGTTTAGAAGAAAGTGGTTCAGGAATTACAGTACTCGGTACTCTACTATGGGAGAGCTGAAAGTCGTCCCTTGGTCCTCGCACTAGATGAGACCGCATCCCATGTCCCCAACTTGCATAATTTTACACGATTTAGACCTTACTTGAGATTGTAGCTGTCAACCTAAAATTTCGTTCTACTTTTAGGTATTACTTTCAGAAGCTCTAGCGGATCAACCTTTGCATCATATAAAAGATGAATTAACGTTCTTTATGTATGTTTTATGTGAAATAACGTCTAACGTAGTGTTATTATGCGACGAAACTTTGAACTTGAGCAGTATTATGTCAATGCATTCCGGGTCTGATTGCATTCTTTTCTGTTTCAGCTCTATCGTAATTTGGAAACGCACATTGGTACTATGTAATTTTTTTATGACGATTGAAACTTTAAACAGATATGACTAAGTGGCATTTTATTCACTTTCTGTTATGTATTTGAACTTGAAAAGTTATATTTCCCATAAAAAACGACCAGCCGGCGTTTTGTGCAGGCACCAAAAATTGTATAATCTTATATACAATAAATAAACAGTTAATAAAGTTTCTAGAACATAGTAATTTAAGGATCTTGAATACCTTCTTCAGAAAACAAGCCAACCGTAAGTGGACGTTGCGAAGTCCTAATGGCGAAACTAAACTTGGTATACACTTTATTCTGTGTGCACCTTCAGACATTGTACATGATGTAGAAGTATTTAGCGAAATCCGATGCAGTAACCATATAATGGTAAGAGCTCGTATTCACCTAATAAAGAAAAAGAAATTCCATAAACAGACACGCAAGAAGCCAAGTAGTCAGCTGGTGGTGAGAGGGAAAGTACAGGAATTCAAAGTTTCGTTTCAGAATAGATTCGCTGCTCTAAACGACGTAAGCGGCGTAAGCGTTGACATAATGAACCATAATCTTACTGATCAAAGAGTGAGCAATGAAGTCGGAGGTACAGTCACTAAACGGGACATAAGCAAAGTATCTCTGGATATGAAAAATCTTATTAGGAGATGACAAATCATGAAAACCTCAAATGCAACCGACAAACTAGAGCTAGTTAAGCTTTCGAAGTTAATAAATAGGCGTAAAATAGCTGACATCACAACGTATAACATAGAGAGAATATAGCAGGTTTAAAGAAGTGGCAGAAGCTTGAAAGCTGCGCAGGCAAACGTTTGCATAGGCAAAAATCAGATGTATACATTGAGGGACAAGGAAGGCAACGTCATAACCAATATGGATAGGATAGTTGAGGTGGCCGAGGAATTTTATAGGGAGCTGTACATAAGCCGAAAGAACCAGGATGATATCGTGGGAAGCAATAACAGCCCAGAAGAATTCGCCATCCGGCCATTCACGACAGGGGAAATAAGGAAAGCTCTAGAAGAAATGCAAAAAGGGAAAACCGCTGGTGAGGATAAGGTAACAACGGACCCGCTCAAATATTGCGGAGAAATTGCGTTAGAAAAACTGACCACCTTGTACACGAAGTGTCTTTTGGCGAGAAAGCTACCAGAATCTTGGAACAACATCAACATCATATTACTCCATAAGAACGGAGACGTCAAGGACATGAAACATTATAGGCCAATAGGCTTACTGTCCGTTCTCTACAAACTATTGACAAAAATATTAGCTAATATAGTTAAAGGGACATTAGAGTTCAGTCAAAGAAAGGACCAAGCAGGATTTGGCACATGATACTCCACAATATACAATATTCATTCTATCAACCAGGTGATAAGAAATGTGCGCAATACAACCAAAATCTATACATAGCGTTCATAGATTACAAGAAGGCGTTTGACTCAGTCGAGACATCATCAGTCATGCAGGCACTACGTAATCAGGGCACCGACGAGCCCTACATAAGCATACTGCAAGAAATCTACAGTGGATCTACAGCCACCATAGTTATATATAAACCCCGCATATCAATCACTATATAAAGAAAGTGACTGAATCCCAGTAAAGACGGGTGTAAGGCAGGGAGACCCAATTTATCGAACGCTATTGATCATGTATTTACAGGAGGTTTTCAGGAGCCCAGAAAGGGAAGAGTTAGAGATACGAGTTAATGGGGAGTATCTTAGTAACCTGCGGTTCTCTGATGACATTGCCTGGATGAGTACTCAAGAGATGAATTACCGCTCATGATTATAGAACTGGACACGGAAAGCAGTAGAGTTGGTCTCAAAATAATACGTACAAAACTAAAGTAATCTGCAAAAATCTTGGCAGAAACCAGCGCTTCGCGATTGGTGGAGAGACGCTGGAAGTTGTGAAGGAATACGTCTACTAGGACAGGTAGTTACCATGGAGCCGAACCATGAGAGTGAAGTAATTAGAAGAATAAAGATGGGGTGGATCACATTGGGCAAGCATTCTCAAATCATAAATTGTAATCTACCACTAACCCCCAGAGAAGGTATATAAAAGCTCCATCTTGCCGGTACTTACCTACGGAGCATAAACCTAGAGGATTACAATGAGGGTTCAGCTTAAATTGGGGAGGACGGAGCGAGCGATAGAAAGAAAAATGATAGACGTAACCTTAACAGCCAAAACGAGAGCAGAGTGGGTCAAGGAACAAATTGGGGTTAATGATATCGTAGTTGAAATCATGAATATATGGACATGGGTCGGGCACGTAGCACGTAGGCAGGATAACCACTGGTCATTAAGGGTAACTGACTGGATTCCCAGAGAAGGCAAACACACGAAGGGGAGACAGAGAGTTAGGTGGGCCGATGAGATAAAAAGTTTGCGGGTATAGAGTGCCAACGGAAAGCCCAAGACCGGGTTGATTGGCGGTTCATGGGAAAGGCTTTTGCCCAGTAGGGGGCATAGTCAGGCTGATGATGATTATCACGATGATAATGATGATAAAGAAACACCAACCGGAAAGCTCCGAGCTCTTTGGTGACATCCGCGATCATGTTGGTTGGCACTCGGTTGAAGCGGATGTACGTGCCATCCTGGGTTCCTTGCGTCATGGTGAAGCCCACCATCGCACTTGCTTCTTGCGTCGCGAAGAATCCGATGACCAGCAGCACTGCTGGAAACAGCCGCCCAGGAAAAGTAATGGCTCTGCGTGTGGCATCTGTGGGGTCCATCCCGGAAGTTCTTCAATAACTATAGAAAAAACAAAGAAACACGAGGTTGCAATTATTTATGAACAGGAAATATATAACAAGAAATGATATTATTATGTTCATTGTTAATATTTGACTTGCAAACACACAAAACCTGAAGACACAGTGTAAATAGAGATAAAATAAGCTGACAAGCGCAACATATTGATGGCTAAAATGCATCGCTCTCTGAGCCTCTGTTATCAAGTTTTAACAATAACAAGAAGTACCACTGTAAAAAATAAACAAAAAAACATACACGCGAGGACAGAAGACGAGGGAAGTTGTGTGACCCGAGCTTTTCACGTTTAAACGGTTTACGTGGCGCACATGGCTGCCGCCAAACCAGGCTATGAAATGATACTTTTTTGATTTTGTATGTCGCAGCATAAATTAATGAGGTCATGAAAGGCGGAATGCACCAACCCTACCGCTTTCGTGTGAATGCGTTGATACTGTTCGTTTAGTTGTAAAATATGCAAAATGGGAAGGCTGTAGTCTAATGTGCGGCACTGAAACCTATCCGTAAAATAGTATGTAAAAACCGATAGGATTTGTAAAGCATCTAAAAGCAGTTTTATTAGATGTACCAAAGCCGTCAGTAAGATCGTCGGTTGGATAAATATTTTTTAAATTTTCGCTTAAGGTCCCAAGTGCGATATACCAAATTCAATACTAACTAAGGTTCCGCTGTATTGCAGTTTACAGCCCACTTGGAGCCTTTCAAGCTGCTGGATGGTGTAATGATCCTACTCCAACAAACTATTTCTTTCCACGTTCGTTTGGTCTGACTACGCCACCATCCGTTTTGGGTGTATGGAGTGATCAGTTGGAGTTAAGAAAGAGAGCTAATGAAGTGCAACGGAAGGAATCCGTATGACTTCTTATCGCATGCCGAAACTGGATAAGCTTTAGTTGGCCGTCGAGCAATTGAACTCGTGCTTTCGTTTTTGTCGATAGTGTCAAAGGGGAAAAGATGGCTGAGTAATAGATAAGACTTATAAGAACTGCCGTGCTGCTATCTCCGCGATAATTTATGAATGTGCTCTGTGTCATGGCGCTGGTGTTAGTGAATCAGTCTTTCGTCGGCAGATTTGGCACTCACAATACTTACGTCAGAGAAGCTAGCCATGAGTATTCAATGATTATATATATATATATATATATATATATATATATATATATATATATATATATATATATATATATATATATATATATATATGACTGACCGATTCTCGCTATAGTTAAAGCGTAACCCTATATACTTTATTACGTAATTTATTAACTACCCAAACACATAAATAAACAAATAAATAGGATGAGATGGAAGGAGATAACAAGGACGTTAAACGTGCAGGTAGGGAGATCGACCAAGTGTGCTCCAGCTTTCCAACGCAGCAAGGAAACACCAGCTTTTTGCTTATGGCTATGGTCCTGCTTAAAGCTCTGTTTATTTTTATGCATACTTTGTCCAATGGTACACAGTAGTAGTAATAATAATAACTGTCGGGGTTCAACGTCCCAAGCCCACCATATATGATTACGAGGGACGCCATAGTGGAGGGCTCCTTGAATTCCGACCTTCTGGGGTTCTTTAACGTGCGTCTAACCCCCGTATTCACACACGCTCCTCGACTCGACTTTCACCCTTGACTTGACAGAGTTGAGCAGTGCGCCACTGCTTGGCTGAAAATTACGCTGTGGTACTCAAGAATCGCCGCAGACTATCCCTGACATGCAGTGACTTGCCGTTCTTAGAGATGGCGCTTCCATCGGCTTTCTCAAGTGAAGGTGAAGCGTTGAGTGAAGGGACGTTCTAGAATGCGGGGGTAAATCTCTGCACACGGGCCTCAAGCATTTTAGCCACCATCGAAAATGCAGCCGAGTGCACTGACATTGCACTGTACCCGGTCTTCTGGCATATCGCTTTCCCCGAAATACGAACTCAGTGGTCCGGCTCAAAATTTGCGACTTTTCGTTCAGGAAACGAGCACTGTGAGCGCTATACCGCAGCGGCGAACCATGTTGAATGTACCGACCAACAGCGCTCACAAAAAATTTAGCACTACTTGTCAAACTTTCCGCTTTATCATAACATGCAATGATTGCTTTCGCAATGAACCAACGCTGCGACGTGTTACGCGAGTCAGTTCTGCCCTGGAGGGGTCGTTACATGACGAGCAGCCGTGACACGACCCACGTGGAAACAATCAACCGTCACCCATGTTATGTCTTATAGTCGGCGCCGTTCTGCGACTTCAGTTGTCCAGAAATGACCACGATCATTTTGATTGTCAACCTTCTTGAGTGTGTATGTCATCACCGTAGATGACATCAAAGTTGGTCGTTGATAGAGACGAGACAACTGCCATAAGTCAGGAGAAGAAGAGCGCACCTGACAGGCATTCTGGTATATTGGGCAAAGAGTTATATTTCAGAGAAAAGACAAAAAAAAAAAGAAACAGAGGAGAGATCGGCCTTTGCAGCCTTTTACGTCAATCTTCCCCCCGCAATGATCTCACTCGTCGGCTAACTATGGCAGTGACCAGATTATTAGGGCAGTAGCGCAAGTTGCGTAAGAAACGTGAAAATAGAAGAACAGCGATCGCCCTTGCCACTAGGCGGCATTGTGTTGCAAGGAATAGAAGGGCGTCGCCATGGTAACGAGGTAGCCGCTGCTGCCAAGAGTTGCGATGGCCGAGTGCCACCCCATTCGTCACCTAGATATGATCTTTCAATTGACTTTCTGGGAATTACCCAAGTTTCAGGAACGATGAGCGGGTTATTTTCACTCTTACATGTACGCGGAGTTCACCGCGATGTAGCAGTGGCTATTTAGCTCGGCTGTTGATCAGAAGGTCGCAGTTTCGACTCCGGCCGGCCGCGGTGGTCACATTTCAATGTATAGTCGAAATTGCAGAAGCCCATGTACTCGACGATGTCGGTTCACAAATAAAAAAAAAGAAAACGGATGGTCGAGATTTCCGGAGGGCTTCATTGCTGCGTCCCTCCTATACACATCGTGGTTTTGGCACGTACAATCCCAGGTATTGTTACATTGTTACGCACACGATTTACGTTCCGAGAGCGTGACAAGAGGAATAATGACGCAAGAATGAAGTGTTGCAATTGCATGGCTATTGAGTGTACGCTTCGAACGTGAACATAACGTATCTCAAAATGAGAGTCATCGTGTGTGTTGGCGAAATCTTATACCTTGAGGGTTTCCTTCCACATACGTGTGATTTCCGCAGCCTGGCGTTGCCAAATTTGACTCAAAGTTTGACTGAGCCACGCAACAGTGATTTGATGCCTTATAAACTTGCATCATTATCTTTCCATGAGCGTTACACAATTTATGAATGTTCCTCTTCTGCAGAAATAGTTGCCAGTAAATTCAAATAAGAAGGTCATGACAGAGGGCTCCGTATTTCTTAAAACACGGTGTACTTTTACAAAAACCGAATACACAAAAAAATGAATTGTATGAAAGATCAAGTTGACAGCGTATCGAAATTGCGGCCTTCTCTGTCCCGTATTGAATTCTTATGAAGGCAAACCATGAATGAAACACCCGGCCTTGTCCCACGAGCTCACACGTGATTTTAAATTTTACAGAATCGCAGATCATGTGCTTTTTTTTTTTTTGCTGTTCAGGCCTTCCGGCGCCGCTCGGTATGAACACCATGCAAAACATACATTCATCAAACGCTCAAACCACGAAATGGTGCCGAGATATTATTGACGAAGCTGAAAGTTGGACGCCAAGGCTTATTGTAAATAAATAGAGGAAAAACACATCAACTTGCGAAAAAGCAAGCATGCACGTGGAAAATGGTTTGTAAAGAGCATGTACTTACCTTTCAGCTTGCAGCAGAGGAGTTCTCGCTTCTTGAACGTTTTCGATGCAGCAGCAGTATGGAGACGCAGATAGAATGAAGTCAGCGCAACTCGGGACTGTCTCTTTTCTACTCCGGAATCGCAGGCATCGATGTTATATGCTTAGAAAGCCTTCAACTGTCCTTCGCTATCGCGATGTGAAGATTGCAGCAAGATTATTCTTTGAATATGCGTTGTTTCCGACATGAGTTCAAACTATGTTCACGCATTCGCATGTAAATGAGGGAGCGAGTGAACGATAAGCTTTTTTTTTTTGCAAACGCAAGGTGGTGTTTCTATAGTTCTTCACTCTGTTCGAGAAGATGAGATAAGGAAATAGAATGCTTAAGAAAGCATAAAGAAATTGAGAGAGAAAGAAGTACGTTAAGGGGCTTAACTCCGGAGCGGTATCCAGCAGATAGTATTTATAAGGTCAGTCACGATTAAGGATAAGCCTCTAGTTTAAAGTACACCAAATGGCAATAGTTCATCACACCATGCGTTATAAGATAACTGTGAAAGCTTGATCAGGATGAATGGGACAATTCAAGTAGCCACATAAATGGCTTGTGCTGCTGGTGTCCTCGTCGTGTCATTCGAAGCCGCTTGCTTATCGCAATGATCATGTTGGAGACAGTGATTCAGCACTGCGAGACAACCACTGTAACGGCTTATCGGCTGCAGGCTTATGGGAACGAGGACCAGGGTTTGATGGTCAGATGCTAGAATCTAGTTTCTGATGAGTGTTACGGATTGATGTGTTTTTAGCGTAAAGAGAGAGGAGGTGTGTGAACACACACACACACACACACACACACACACACACACACACACACACACACACACACACACACACACACACACACACACACACACACACACACACACACACACACACACACACACACACACACACACACACACACACACACACACACACACACACACACAAACACACACACACACACACACACACACAGGCTCGTAGCAAAGAAGGCATTTTTAGTGGGCAGAGGCTATTTTCTGAAGACATTGACTGTTCGAGTAAGCCACAAATTTTGAGGAAAATACCTATTTTAGTAAGCAACAGCCCTAGGCAATGCGTGGTGACGACATAGTGTTATTGTGTAGCACTGTTATAAAAGCGTCATTACGAAGCGGATGGATATACGACTATTTCTATTGCATTTATGCGGTTCCACAAGAACACTTCATTTCCTAGCATACAAATAAATAGGCACGAAGGCTACAATACCCTATTACCAAATCACGGAAGAGTTTTGGTGTTGGTGTCACTTGAAATATAGCCATTTAGTGTAACACAAATTGTGTAAAAAGCACACAAACACACATAACAGACAAGCTATCAAGACCGTAGCCGATTGTGTTGAGCAAGTAGGGTGCAGCGGCTACGGCTTGAAACGAGAGAACCAGGGAAGGGACACAAATTTGCACTTTTATTGCATTCGTTAGTGAGGTAAGGCTCGCTCATCGATTTTTATATACAAATCTAGGCTTCAGCAGTAGCACGTTGAACTGCCTCTTCAGACGTGGCCACTAGTTGATGCCGGCATCCCATGAACGCAGCGCGAATCTCGCCGTTCTGTTGATGCTGAAGGGTGTAGGAAAAAAAAGTGAAACATTTACCATCAACACTAAACTAAGGATTGTCAGCGAATTTTGTTTATGACAAGATTGAATAACGCGCCGACCACATCTATTTGCTTCGGGGCGTGCGTGCGTGTGTCCGTGTTTCCAAGAAGTAACATTTTAAAAGTCTCGTAATTTCACTTAATTCACATCGTTATACGAGCAATATCTATCTCAACGTCTTATCATCATTGACAAAATATTACGCTCTAAATACACATCTACTTTCATTACTCCTATGGTTTCTAACACTACAGGGCAAGTTTGTAGTTCAATGTTTAACATAATATAGCTAAACAATAGATATCCTTGCTTCTACACCCCCCCCCCACCAAAAAATAAAATGGATTTGAGAATAAAACAATTCATGTGAAATCATTCTTTCAATTTGCCTGATGGCCCAGTTTTGCTGCAGAAATGCGAGCTTTTTGTCTTAAGTCACGTGTGAGGTAAAAGCACGGCGTGAAATAGAGCTGCGGTAGCACTTATTTTCACGACATATTTACGATGAACATTATAATGTTGTATCAACAAAGCACTTTCCTGCAAAGTTATAAGAAAATTTGGAGATTGTGTTAACAGAAGTAAAAATAGGAGAGTTTAATTTCTTCTTTTATAATATTTTTTTTTCAAAGTAAACAGTATACTGCTGTCTAATATTAGACATAAGAATCTTTTGTTCCCCATTAACTCATGATCAAGTAATCAAGTTAACATAAACAATCGAGTCTTGTTCTAGTTTAGAAGTACAGGAAAGTTTATGAAAATGTTATAGCAGAAGAAACTCACCGTGAAAACGTCCGTCCGGTTGTTCTGTAAAGTGAAATAAAAGTGTCCGTACTCTTTATTGATTTATGCTTGAAAATAAATAGGAACTTTTGCATTGTTTGATAAATCTTCACTACTGCGTGAAGCGTCACTCCGACGTGTCCCCGTTTATTGACATCAATAAATGTCAAACAATTGCATAGTTGAGTTGTTAAAGAGAATACAGTGTATGTGTACACCTTTGTTTCATACTTTACGCGTCGTCATAGGCTGAAATGTTTAAAATTTTAGGTTATAAAAGCTGCAAGTGTGGAAAGATTACTTCTTGTACTGTTATGGTCCGGTTATTTTGAGGGGTATTTATTCGTGGCGTTGGGTGGTGCGCTTCGACTCAAATTTTCGCATAAGCGAACACTGGGTATTCACTGAACAATAGAAATTGCAACTGCACATTGCTCGTCATGTCCACCTGAACGTTGCCGTATGCGACGTGCAGTGCCCCGGCGTCACAATGAAGATGGAGTGTTACAGCGAGAAATAATTATTTTGTAGGGTTCACTCCGACGCGGGTTCTGAGCCCGTTAAAGGCGGAACAAGTCGCAGGGTGAAGTGCTCTAAAAGATTAAAGCCTATTCACGCCTCTGAAATCTAGCTAAACATCATAGATGGCTAACAGGCACCACTGCACCTTTCGTACATTGACCGAGTTCTTTTCTCATCTCATTCTTCGTATTTTTTCATGCTTCTTTATCACTTTATCTTGCTATTTATTATTCTTTATAAATTGCCTGATTTCCTCCTTCGCCATTTTCTGCCTCCCACATTATTTTTCCCCACTCTCGCTTCTCTTTCACAACTCTTTCTGTGCTATACTGTCCGTGGTTGGGCCACTTTTTACCATCTCAACATCAGTCCTCCTTGCCCTCACTTTTTTTGCTCGCCCTTGCTGAATTATATATACTATACAAGGGTATGCTCTGCTTTACCTTCTCCTCGCCTTCTTTTATTCTTGCTCAACCTCACTTCTCATTCTCACCATTAAGTGATGTATTATGCTATGCTACTCCTCTTTCCTACCTCCTCGCAATTATATTATGGTGTGCTAGGCTCCTAGCATAGCACAGCATAACTTTGCGCTACGCTAGCAGCCACATAGCTCATACCCGCTCACGGTGGCGCATACACGGCCGAAATAGTGCCAACGCCATGCGGAGTGTCACCGTAGCTCCACTGTTGATAGTATAAACAGTGCGTAATTGTATTCTTTGAATGGTATTTAATTTAACAAGTTATGTCACTTAACTTGCTACTGATTCTAGACTAAACGTAAGCTTCACATTTGATTTTCGAAGATTTGATTGATTGATACAAGGGGTTTAACGTCCCGAAATTTGATCTCCAAAGCACAATGAACAAGCAAATATTGCCGTGTAAGGAAGAGACGTGATCCCGTACCACATTTAAGCATTATTAAAAAAAAATATTGTGGACCCATGTCATCTTCTTCTGTTAAGTTCAACGCGGTGAGAGCGGCGTTAGGAAAAATGACGGCCAGACTATATATTTTCATGCTAGAACTGTCACATCATTTTATACATTTCCGCTGCTTTCTCGTAAACTGTATCACTGTATTAAGTCTACAAAGGGTTGCTTGCGGAGAATGTTGGCAGAGATTGAAGGACAAATCTTACCAGCGTGCCGTCTCGGTCGCACGTTTTCCTAATTCCACACAGGATGGTGTCGCACTGAAGGCTGTCTTTTACACGTTCCAGTTTTCCTAGAATCTGCGTGTAATTCAGACGTGATGCGAACGAGGATTTTTATTTGCGAAACCTATAGAGTGTTCTGCAAATGCAATGAATTCAACTTCACGTCCTGCCAGTTCTCGTCATGCAAGCTCGACACTAGGGTACTAAAACAGGGCACCGACGATATAATATTGAAGTTTTTTACGCAACGACAGTAATTAAGTATTCTGGGGGCCTATAGCTTATCTACATAGACTGTTTTGTTTTGTTTTTCATTCAATACGTATAGCATTAACCATCTGACTTCCCGGATACCTAGCGCTTGACCAACACCAGCGCCTTTCTGTCTGGTTTACGTTTTACGTACACTCCTCAGATGTTTCCCCATTATAACGTTTACTATATAGACGATCACTTAAGGGTCTCATTAGCGTGCGAAAAAGGCTTGATGAGTATGCTGCATTCAGCCTCATTGTCTACTATATCTATCCTCTTCCTATTTATAACTATTTACCATGAACGGTGGATGTTGAGTGGTGAAGGGAGCCAAAAATGATGCAGACGCGATCGACCACAAAAGCCGGAATCAATAAGTTTGGGGCTAAGTGGCAGTGGAATGATTTTGTACTGCCTTCCCCGCGACGACTTTTTGCGCACTCTTACAGAGAAACGCAAGATATTAATTCTGAAGAAAAACCTAACTGGAAAGGTTTTTCTGTCTAAGAAGGCATGTATCGCAAAATTAAACCACCAAAAATGCTGGCCTCTCGTGTGATGTACCTGAAGTGTAGTAATTATGGCGATAGGTAAGCAAAACTTGTGGAGCGAACTCAGACTTACTCAAGAAATGTATATTGAGCTTTAGACTAACTTGGACTCAGACTCACGAAAATATTAGTCACCCGGACTCTCTCAGACTCACGACTAAATTGGAGTATGAGTGAGTCTGATTGAGTTTACCCGTGAGTGAGTTTGCCAAGTCATGCTTAGGGCTCTAGAAAAAAAAAAAATCTCAGACGACTCGATGCGTACGAACTACAGCACAGGCTACAAGATACATGAAGTACCACATCAAAAAAAAAAAAAAAACCTACCTCCTCTGTAACATTTCGTACTACACATTCAACAACTGTAGCCAGGGATTGCTCAGACAAATCTGAAAAGAAAGAAAAGAAGATTGATCTTACGCTGCTCAGTGGCTATAATTTCAACGCCATTTCCAATATTTACCTGCTAAAATGCAAAGTAACCCAGTTTGGCTCTACAGAGTTCCTTAAAGTCTACCCCTTCTGTCCCTGACTCCTACGACAAGCTGTCTTATGAGACATGGCTTCAAAGTACTTTTCACGCGTTCATAAAGAAGCAAAGAGCGGCTGTTTATTGAAAAACGGATTTTTTTTTTTGCCGGCGTGAATACAACTGCTGGTATGCCATTTAGTATAGTAGGCGTCTCAAGCTCATTTCAGCCAGTGGGCCGCATTCAATTAATGCAGTTCCCCCGAGGGCCGAGGCAACAACGCAGATCAAGGGGGAGAGAGGGAGAGAGACTGACACTCGTAGAGAATGAAGAAACTCAGCGAAAACTTACTGCAGACGGATCCATTGTGTGGGCGATGGCGCCCATGCTCGTCGATGTGGTCGCCATGATGACCTTCGTGGCCTTCGTGCTGGTGCTCCTCAGTTGCGCCGTGGGGAGCGGAATTGGCGATGACGAAAAACACAGCGAGAACCAGGACTGCTTTCATGATGGCACACACTAGGAGCGGTTTTCAGAAACAAGACTGCCTAGCGCTGAGTTTGGCCCGCTTAAATAGGGGAAACGCTTGCCCAATTTGCAGACATGTCTATCTCTCTCTCTCTCTATCTCTGTTCTTCTCGCGAGAAACAGACGGGACATCTGAAATAGAGGTCGCAAGAAACCCGAGAATTTTTCACCGGCTTGCTGTACCAACCATCATCTAACGGTGGTTGGCATTGTAGGGTCAGAGTCATGACGCAACGGTTGCGTCGCGGGCACTTAGAGTGAAGCGTGAGAGGGTGTTCTAAGAAGGGTGTACAAATAACTCTTGACTCTCGCTCCTCTCACTCTCAAAGAATCCCGAGTACCATCTTTTGCTACTCTCCCACTATCAAATCTGGCGTCTTTCTTGACTTTTACCCTGTATCTGCTGTCTTTGACCGAGTCTCCAGTTTCACGTGGCTTTTTCGAATGTCGCTAAGGAGTTTGGACAGCCTTGATAAGCTGTCTACATTCACTGTTGAGCTGGCAAGACCACGTTCTAGTCGCTGTGCAAACGGTTCTCTTCTTCTGTGTGCTAGGTGGTCAAATTTGTATATTAGAACTTGATAAGTACACTTTCTTTTAAAGAAAAGCTCGCTACAGGCAATATTTACTTTTGTGCACATATATATAGAGCTTAACATGACAGATAACGGGCTTTGAAACTAACGCAGCAAACAAATGCTTTCTACTGATCACGCAACGAACACTGACTCGTACAATAGCTCGGTATGAAACTCAGTAACTCCATTTCCTCAAGCAATATGTGTACATTGATAAAATAAAACACGGTGTTTACAATGCTCGGGATAACTTGAACATGCAGAAGCCCTTTCTTTATTACGGCGAAACAAGCAATAGTTGCAGCTTATTTGTTCTGGAGGGAAGGGAACACTACATCACATGTCCACGCCGACATGTGATGTAATGTTACGTTTTCGTTGCAGTTATTTACTCCTACCGATGGACCCTCGTACGTTTTAATCAACTACGTTTACGTCAGACGATGAACTTTCTAGCAGGCATGAAGCAATATTGAATGTATATAAATAAGAGCAATGATAAGGTCGTTAATAAAGTGAAGAGGGATGACCACCACCATAGCTCGGTTGGTAGAGCATCGGGCGTGTTGTGCAAAGATTTTAGGTTTGGTCCCCAACAGCGGTCAATTGTTTTTTTTTCGTCCATTAGTTCATTTCGATACATCTATGTCGTAATTGGCACTCTGCAGTTAAAGGATACAAATATTGTCTCCCAGGAATTTGTTGGCTGCAGTGTGCTTTGGTTTCAATTTAGGTTGCACCTGACAAATAATGTAGTCTTTGATCCATTTCCCCTGTTCCGCATTGAGTCAAGCGAAAACGTTTCCACTTATTTTTGACAGCCCGTACACTAGAGTTGGTTAGGGACATATCATGCAACTCGTAAATGAAACAATACGGCATATTACACGGTATATAGGAAAATACAGCTTGTGAGCTTTGTCTTATATATTCAGAGAGAGAAAGGACCAAGCTATATTTTTAACATATAAATCTGCTTCTGTTAAGTTTTTTTTTAAATAAACTCTGAAGTGGCTGCAGTAAGCAAAAGATTAAGGCGAAATCTTTACATGCACATCAAATACGAAAAATACCCGGTGTACAATGTCGGCGTCTCGGTCGGCGTTAGCACCAGTGATGCAAAAGTTATCATCACGTGATTACGTCAACATGACGTCTTAATTACATCAAAAATAGCCAAAATGTCAGACCTCCTTATGACGTCACAGTGCCTTCTTGTGACGTCTTGTCACATGATTACAACATCACATTGTAGCTTGGTCAATGGCTGGAGATCATGGAGGCAGAGCTAAACCAGATAATGAATCTGATCTTTGAGGCAATGCAAAACATAGGGGGATCCCTAAGCTTCGCCTTTAAAAGTGGAAACGGAGTGATATCCTGCCCCTAGAGCGTACTTCAACCACTTAGTGCATATTTTTTATTGTATGATGTTGCTCGAAAAGTTTAAACAGTGGAGTACTACAATGTAATCGATAAAGTTGAAAGTGGCTTGTGTAAGTGAGGCTTTCGCGTAATTTTCCATTCTGTGCAATGGTTAGCATGCTTTAAATGACGAGATGATGTAGATGTAGATCCTAAACTTGTGGCTCACAACCACCCTGGGGGATCGGCGAAGAATCGGGTAGTTTACCAAAACAAAAAGAACGAATGTATATATTTAAATACTGGTGAAAAGAAAATTAACAGAAATATTGTTTTTTGACCATGTCTATTTGTTTTCAGTGTGGCCGTGGTTTTGGCGCGAAATCAACTACACACACACACACACACACACACACACACACACACACACACACACACACACACACACACACACACACACATATATATATATATATATATATATATATATATATATATATATATATATATATATATATATATATATATATAGCATAACACGGGGAACAGGGGAAAGGGTGCTGCTGCACCACAAATGAGGCTTTCTGTTGCCGTCATGGGCCCAAAATAGGCTGTAGGTTTGAAATGCCCGTGCTTTCTTGCCTGCTAAATCTCAACACCTCTTTTGGATGAGGCGGTGTGTGGGTTGCTGCGCAATGTTTTCGCGAACCAAGACGCAATTATATCAAAACTGTTAATTCTCCTGACATGTTTGCCAACTTCAGATGATTTCACTATTTCTGCTCGGATAACTATGACGTCCACGTATTTATGACACAAGGTTACCGGTGTGCAAATTTGGTTCTTTAGATGTAACTATTTGCAAATATTTGCCGGATATTCTTCACACTAAACTAACAAATTATGAATCCCCTGGAGCCCCCAAAATCTCATTTCTGCTCTCATATGCAGCGAGCCTCAAGCTTGGCAAGAATTTTTATAGAAAAAAGCACTTTCACATTGCACATTATTCTGAACAGCAAACTTTGGGTTAACGTGTACGTACCACCCGAAAAATGAGTCACTAGATGTTGTGCTCGACTAATGTCTCGGGGTTACCGCGAGTCACCTTTAAACTTACTGTTACAATTGCCATTTCGGTAAGCAACTTCTGTGCGGCAGTGTCTTCTTTCCCACGCAGATAACAGACTCCATGGCAACTACAAATTAATGGTAATTCGGATATATTCATTTACTAAGGCGTAAATTTACTAGAAAACTCGTTATTACAAAGGTCAAGCTGGCTAATGTGAAAGCCTTATACGCTGCATAGTCGCCGAAGATGAGCTTTAGGGTAGCAGTACAGAGCCCCAAACCTTATGACGTTGAGTTAAACATTCTGAAGATGACTTTGCTAACGCGCTACTGAACTACCCGAAGAGGAAATATTGTGACTATAGGGTATGGCGTTGCAACTGCTCAAGTCGTTGCGACACCACTAAGCGGTTGCACCGGAGTTACCAGTACGAGTAATTGGAGAAGCCTTATATTCACGATTACACTGCGGCAGTTCCCATTCAACGCGTGATTTTCGTAGCACACACAATTGCAGAAAATAGTGGACGAGTATGCTGCATCTGGAAATGTCACAGTTGATTATAAAAAAATAAAGGCAAATAACCGATTCCCATGGTTGTAGAAATCCACTGAACTAGTTATGGAAGTACACGTACTCGGGGCAATCGAATGTGTTCCACGCATACATGGGACTTCGCAAAGCGGTCCATTTAAAAATGTTAGCATCAGGAGCTGCGTTATTCCAGCAGTACTGAGGCAGTCCAGCACGTGGACCTCTCGTGAAAGTCTCACATAATGAGAGATACTGCCAATGCCGCAAGGAAAATTAAAAGTGGCTACACGTACCAACTTTCCCATCAGTCGCGGGACACTTCAGTTCGCATGTCGTTTTCACATCGGTATTTAGTATAATCCTTTAAATCTAAAGTACTTCCGTTCCTAGCCTGCTCACATTCTGCTTCGATATTAAAAAAAATGGTATCTAAACTATGCGAAAACTTCTTGTTCCGGGAAGTCCACCTCAATGGTTTAGTGACTGGGGTGTCCTGAAATTGAAGTTGCAGTCAGAATTTCTTGAAAAGACGCTCGCGTTCCGGTGGTGCCGCATTCAAAAACACCAGTGTGCTGACGCATAATGAATACTTGTGATAAATTTGACGCATAGTAAACATTTCTAGAAAGTCAAAATCAATTCAAGGGGCGAGAACATGGTGGTTTTCAAAGCCATCACATTGATTCATTTTTCCCCTTTGATAGCTAGAGGAAAACTGATCAGTTTTAACAAGTAATACGACACATATGATGGAAGACACATCAGTCACTACTCCAGCAAAACGCGTTATGTTTTCATACTGGGCCTTTTTATTTCAACAAAATAAGCTCAATAATTTAGGAGATCACACTTGGATCTGGTTTGAAACTTTACATGGACTTAATATTTACATAGAATGTTCGGGTACATAGAATATTGTTGGCTCTTTCTTGGTCGTTCATCAATAGAATATATAACGTATATGAAAACTGAAGAATAAATAATAATTTGTAGATAGTCGTACGAACGCATCTGCGTGTTTTTACCTGGCAATTTTAGCGTTCAGTTCATACTTATAATTTGTAACAAAAGTCAAACCACGCTCTTCAGTTTTTTTAAACTAACTAGATGACTATATGAAAGAGCAAAATGATTGCGCAGTTGTACGCGTTCCTTCATATTCGGGTTTCGCTACAAGAAACGCACAAAGACATGGCTCAGGCATATTAATCGTGTTTACTGAGTATGTAAGAGTTGTGTAGTCTGTAATAACCATACTATACAAAAGCGCGAGAGTGCAGCAAAGGCACATTGACTACACTGACATGAGCTGCGTGCTCAAATTCGTATTACGGTTCGTACAATGCCCTTTGAATGCACACGCAGCCAAAGCTAGTCTTTAGAGCAAGCAGAACACCCCCATTTTCGGCAAACAGTTTGTAGAATCAGTTAGTGTCCTCTGTTTTCCAGTGTTGATATGAATTGAACGGAGATTTGAGACCCTTTACAGTGTTGTTGCCCTTGTATGGAAGATATGTTTGCTCACATCATGTTTAATTATTGGAGTGCAACCTTGAAGCCCTGCTGTTGCGACACATTCGTTGCACTTGCTCAGGATGGTGCTTCCCTAGATGGCAATTTGATTTATTCCCGTGGTACTTTTGATATTTAACCCGCAAATTATTCACTTAAGGTTTATTTTGAAATAAAGAAAATGCATCCGGTTGCTCCACAAGCATGCAACCATTCGGAACGACTTATGAAGATAACACCAGTTACAAACTGCTCTGATATGTGGTTACCCTGAACTCACTGGTGTGGCTATGATCTCTTTTACCAGCGTTCCATAGAGTTACGCAACATCGGATGCAAAAAGATTAGCTGACAGCTGTAATTCGGTAGCAACGACGGGTAGCGCGAAATATACATTCCACCGAATTCAAAAACATTCTTCTATAAACTCGACTCTGAATCATTGGCGTCAAACACATGCTTAAAAAGAAAAATAATATTTCATCTGTTACCTACTGTCTGTGTAATCGGCCGGAAACAATTGAACATTGCTTTGTTAGCTGCAAAGATGCGTTTCTGTTTTGGGATGTTCTTCAGCGAACACTAAAAAAATGGCAGATCCCACGTACAGTGGGAATCGATGAATGCGAAGCACGATTGAGGAAGGTTATATTTCACTTTAAAATCCTTATTCGTTACGAGGCGGACGTAAGTTATGCCGTACATGACTTCCGTGTCACGATTTATATGTTTCGGTGTGTCATTTACATTCGTCGTATATTAACACCAAGTGATACCAAATTTACATTTCAAGCTAGCGAAGCAGCTGCGCACGCATCATGAGCGTTGTATGTTGTCAGGTTCTTACATGACATGCGTGTCATGTTCTTACATCACACGCATGTCATGATTATTATCTTTGAACCAGTCATATACCTTCGCAATCCACTGACGTCACGTAACACCAAATTAGGTTTAGGCGGAACTAGCGAAATGGCCACGCGCACGCTATGCAGTGAGATGTAGTCATGTTTTACATGACACATATGTCATGATTATCGTCTTTAAACATGTCATATACCGTCTTCGTCTATTTACGTCATGCGATACCAAATTAGGTTTAGGCGGAACTAGCGAAATGGCCACGCGCACGCTATGCAGTAGGATGTAGTCATGTTTTACATGACACATATGTCATGATTATCGTGTTTAAACATGTCATATACCGTCTTCGTCTATTTACGTCACGTGATACCAAATTTGGTAGTGAGCTAGCAAAACAGCTGTGACCGCATCATGAGTGTGACATGTAGTCATGTTCTTACATGACACGCCAGCCAGGTGTCGACCCGCAGGTTACGGGATCGAATCCCGGCTGCGGCGGCTGCATTTTCGATGGGGGCCATAATGCTGTAGGCCCGTTTGCTCAGATTTTAGTGCACGTTAAAGAACCCGACGTGGTCGAAATTTCCGGAGCTCTCCACTATATACGGCGTATCTCACTATCATATGGTGGTTTCGAACGTTAAACACCACATATCAATCAGTCAAGACACGCATCTCATGATTATCATGTTTGCACCAGTCATATATTTTCGTCATCCACTCACGTCCCGTAATACCAAATTTAGTATATGTAAAGCTAGCGAAACGGCCGCGAGAGCATCATGAGAGTGGCGTGTAGTCATGGCTTACATGACATGCATGTCATCATTTCCATGATAGAGTCTGTCACTTGTGTCCGCCATGCAGTCATGCCATACCATACAGTCATGCCATACAGTCATGCCATACCATACCAGTTTTCTGATAGGCAGGCAGGCAGACAGGCAGGCAAAGAACTTTATTTGATCTGGAGACGACGCTCACTTTCCCTTAGGGGGCGACATTGGCGGGCTGCACCCATGGACGACAGGACGGGGAGATGCATCTGTCACGTGAACGAAATCACCGCACAAGCAGCAAGTCCATGAAATATAAATCATGGCATTGATGACCTACATGTCATGAATTTAATATTATGACTAGTCACTTACGCTCGTCACACAGTGATGTTATGCCATACCAATTTATATATTGATACCAGTATCGAAACACCCAGCAGAGCTAAAAATTGTAGGTGGCTAGATAGATAGATAGATAGATAGATAGATAGATAGATAGATAGATAGATAGATAGATAGATAGATAGATAGATAGATAGATAGATACGCTCAAAGTCGCCGAAATTCGCAAGGAAGTGCTTCGCATTTAAAACGTTTCGTCATTAATTTTCCCACCATACGTTATTTTGTACCAGCATGGCTTGATGAAGTGTCATATGATATATTTTCCCTCATGGGTACGCACAGCTTATGAAAGACAAGAATGCATGCCTGCAATGCAGAACTGACCACCTCTTCAAGCACACACTTCAAATGTCTGTTCACCTCAAAGATACAGTACGACGACCTAGACTGTAGACCGGACTGGTACTCCATCTTGAAGAAGTGTTTGGCCACCCTCCCCCCCTTTTTTGTCTGTATACCACGATGTGAAAAACTCTCGATGTGAAGAACTCGCGCTGTGTTAGCCATTGAGTGTTTATTAGTAACGCTTGAGGGCTTATTGTCGCCATGTGATAGTACTTTTGTTTGCTTGATTTTGTTTTTATTATGCAAATACTCTATTAAATACCATGCAAGAAAAAAGAGAGGCTATGTCGATCTTTATTGGGTCTAATCAGACATGTAGAACCAGGGGTCGATCCATACAAACCAATATACAAGTCGCTCGTACAGTGCTTCAATACTGTCATGGTTTTGAAAAACGTCTCGCGATGCTACAGGTAACCTTTGCAAAAGCTTTTGATCGTGTCTGTCTTTCCTTCCTTTTTTCTCTTCTCGAACAAGCCAATGCTGGCAAAGTTGTTCTTAAAGGCGATAAACTATGTTATATTGACTACTCAACTCGTCTGATAGTTAATGGTCAACTCTCCAAGCCTGTTTCTATTCGTTCTTCTGTAAAACAGGGATGCGCGATGTCCCCTCTTCTATTTGCACTTTATCTAGAACCACTGTGCTTAAGCATAATACAGTCGAGTTGCATTCGTGGTTTCAGTATATTAGGCAGTGAAGTTAAAGTATTCGCTTATGCAGAAGATCTCGCATTCTTTTGCACAGATAAGCCAAGTATCGAAAATGTGGTATATACTATTGAAAAGTTTGGCGTAGTATCAGGAGCTTGTTTAAATGCCTCTAAGAGTTTAGGTTGGTGGTTTGCCTTGTTGGGTCGCACACCGAATCACTTTGCAGGGATTAATTGGACAAGAACTCCTCCATCATATCTCGGTGTACCATTGCATGCATAGAGATTCAGTGCGCTTTACTGGAAGGAATGCGTCCCTGAGCTTGTGCGACAGGCCCAGACATTTGTTCCCTATCGACTTTCAATCTCTGGGAGAGCTGAAGCTTGCAACACTTTCTTAGCAACAAAGCTTTACTATGTATTGCAACTTATTCATTGCGTAAGATTTTATATACAACGTTTTCATTGGATTTTCGCTACTTTCATATGGTCTTCGACTTTTGAGCCCATGCGTCGTGATAACATATTCCAGCCAGTTAGTGAGGGTGGGTTAGGCTTAAAACATCTTTATCTATGGTGAATAGTGTCACGATTCTTCTTTTTTCGAGACAATTCCCATCCTGTAATCCGTTCCTTCTTGCAGGTTACACTTGTTGATTGCTTACCAGATTTAATTGTTTCATCCAACTTCTCCGAACGCCCATGCTTGTGGGGATTCATGCAGGAAGTTTACCTCGCAGTTTAGTTTCTTAAAGCTCGCTTTTCTATAGAATACCTGTACACAGTATCGCGCAAGGTGCTGTATAAGGACCTACTGAGTACACTCTTCCCAACTCCATTGTACCGCTCACTGTACTCCAATCTTCCAGGCCACGATGTGTTAAAGCGAGTGCGCAAAATGTATATTCCACCGAATTCCAAAACATTCTTCCATAAACTCCACTCTGAAACATTGGCGGTAAACTCATGGTTAGAAAGAAAGGGTATTTTCATTCCGCCTGTTAACTGCCGTCTATGTGATGTGCCGGAAACGATTGAACATTGCTTTATTAGCTGCAAAGATGCCATACTGTTTTGGAATGTCCTTCAGCGAGCACTAAAAAAGAAAACGTTTCATCATTATTTCTCTCACCATACGTTATCTTCTACCAGCAGCGCTTTATGAAGTGCCATATGATATGCTTTTCCTTATAGGTATGCACAGCTTGTGGAAGACACGAACGCAAGACCGCAATGCAGAGCCCACCAACTCTTCAAGCACACACTTCATTCAAATGGCTATCCACCTCAAAAACATTTAGGACGAGATAGACTTTAGATGATTGATTGATTGATTTGTGGGGTTTAACGTCCCAAAACCACTATATGATTATGAGAGACGCCGTAGTGGAGGGCTCCGAAAAATTCGACCATCTGGGGTTCTTTAGAGTGCACCCAAATCTGAGCACACGGGCCTACAACATTTCCAGCTCCATCGAAAATGCAGCCGCCGCAGCCGGGATTCGACCCCGCGACCTGCGGGTTAGCAGCCGAATATATATATATATATATATATATATATATATATATATATATATATATATATATATATATATATATATATATATATATATATATATATATATATATATATATATATATATATATATATCATACATAAAGCCAAGCGCCACACAAGACTACATCCGATGCTTACCGCATGGCGAAGTGTGTTGGCAGTTGCGTTAGCCCGTCATCTGTTACTTTATCAGAAGAACAACTTCGTTTCATCGATCAGATGCGATCTTGCGTAGCGCATGGTTCTTTGTGTATATGTATATGCATTCTTTCAAAAAAATTTTCAGTTGTTAGACCTGTGCTTGATCGGTTTCCCTTTCTTGTGCCTTTTCATTTTTGTGCGCTTCCCACGATGCATAAGCTCCGACTCGCCCGCCTTTCGGTTCTACTACTACAAAAGATCGTTGAACAGTAAATACCACAGTAGTCCACGTACTGACCTGTATTCGTTAGGGATTAAGTATAGATGAACAAAGTGAAATGAAATGGGCGTCACTTCGAGGTTATCTCTTTTTTTTGTGTGTGAAATAAGCTCGTCGGAACGAAAGCCATGGCGAAAGCGGTGAAGTTTGTCACAGCCACAGGCTAGTTGATGCATTATGGCTGGAAAGAAAGTGCACAAAAAGGACACAAACTAAAATACTTTGATTTGTCTCCCCGCCTCCTTTATTTTTCCTGTCCTTGCGTGCTTTTTTTTTGCGTTGAGTAGTCTTTTTTTATTGTTGTTATGTCGTGTTACCATAACGACTCAAAATCACGAAAAATCCAAGATAAAGAAATGCTCATGCAGCAAGGGGAAAAATCATTGGCCGCAAGAATACCTATCCTTCTAATGTATGCAGAGAATTATCGCAGCCTGTCGCTTTCTTCCAGACAATGTTGCAAGTGCGGGGTATCCCTGGAAAGCACCGCGTAGACAAGGGAACAATATTTGAATGTGCGCTTGCGATATCAAAAACATTGTTTAGAGTAGTCTGCCTATATTATTTGAAAGAAAACGAAGAAAAATTTAAAACAACTTTATAACGCATTTTCGGATGCTCCCCTAGTGACCCATTTTAAAGAAAATGTTTTTCAGCGCAGTCACCCCCTATGCGATTCATTCTACGCATTCTTCCTCATGGCTGTCACAATTCGAGAAAAATTCACAGTATGTCTTCTCATCTACAGCATCGTGCTTTTCTCAAGCTGCACTTCCACACAAATGCACCTCGGCAAACATTGATTCGGTACAACGCCAAACGAGTACGGCCAACGGAAATTAAATGTCACGCTCGGCTTGCGTCAGTAATTGTGTCATGCCCTCCAAGAACCATTTTACGAAGCGTCTGGGTGGCATATCTTGTGGGAATTCGTTTCAGTCAATGCTTGAACTCCAGTTTGGACACAATATATAGCCTTGGTCATACAAGGAATAAGGGCAGTAGGTCACGACCGATGAAGTTGTTACGCAGAATATTTTTTTTTCCGGGAAGCTTTCTTCCTAAAGTACTCCTTGCAACAGGGCAGAAGGAGTGAAAAGAACTTTTAAGCCTATCTTGAAAATTAACTTTGTAAATTTTGGAAGATGAATGTGATTTCTTACACGAAATAAAGCAGCGCTAAGCCGAGATACAAATAAATAAACTGAAGCCCAGAGTGGCCGTGCTATTTCCTGAGATGTGGACAAAGCAGTAATGTTGCTTCCATTGTAGTGGTACGTGCTGGGCTGCAACAATGCTAGCCATAACACTTCTCATGTTATTTGAATATGTAGCGCTAAATTTTGCGGTGGTTATAGCGCTTCTCAAAATAAACCCTAAAGATACCACGGCACGTGCCAATGTTGGGCGCGGGTTGACGCTTTCACACTTAGACCTATGTTATATATTACTCGTGTGCCATCAACAAAAACAACTCAAAAAAGAACACGTTGACAAACTTTACCCCGTTCTCATATGAATATATCTGATGTTGCTTACCCTAATTATTGTCCACTCCACTTTTTTATATTTATTTAAGTGAATTTTTTTGTCCCCTTCCTCTCGTCTATCCCCAATTTATATTCTTTGGTAACCTGGCGTGCTCAGCATTGGTTAACCTCTCTGCCTTTCTTCTACGTTAATTCTCTCTCTTTCTCTCCACACGAAATGGTAGGTGCAAGCGCGCCGTCCTCACTGGCACCCATCTTCCTCCATATTTCTTCTTCGTACATTGCCTACATATTATTTGTATATGTTTGCTTAGAAAATATCATTTCTTATCATGCTTTTCATGAATTCATACCGGGTCGTGTCCATGCCAAGGGTTGAGTCACAGGCGGTGACAGTTAAGATCATAAAGCCTGCGCACAGGCGAGATACAAGCAAGATAACCAATAATTGGCAACTAAGATAAGGACAGACACGTTGAATCTCAAAATGATAAGTCCCAGACAGTCAGTATATATGACGTCAATACTTTACCGAGCTGTCACTGTGTGAGTCTCGCCATTCAACAAGAGCTTGCCATACCCGACGCTGGCGCTTACTGATCGTGAAACATGTCTACGGTATCGAAAGGTCCGATGGCGGTGAACATGCATTTTCCGTTGTACGTCACGTATCGCGTCGGGCATTTTCTTCAGAGGTGGGCCAAGATGAGGTGCACCAAAATACAGCTGATAACACGAGAGCGGAGGCTTTTGAGTGAGGGCTGGAGGAAATGTTTGCAAAAGATGAGAGGGGAGAAATTCATGCGAGGAGCTTGATAATAATAAATAACAAGGGGTCATGACAAGAAACATCGCGCGAAATGTATTCGACTCCTGGAGCCATGCCAACGTGTGTGGAATGGGAAAGGTGTGACACAGGTGAAGGCTGTGTTTCCTATACGTATTCCGAGAAGACGAACAACCGACTGAATGAACTGTCAGACCAGATGACTGCGTGGTGCACTAAACATAAATACCAGTCCAGAAGACACGATATGAGAATATTTTTAAACGCAAAAATGTGTTATGTTGTGGTCTATCTAAACTTCAGTGACGTATTTCGGTCATAAAAGTAATGTCGGGCTTTTACAGGATTCAAATCTAAGAGCTCTCGTTCGGCAACAATGCATGCCAGGAATGCTATCTCCTTCGCGACGGTCACACACTCTGCAGACTTTACAAATGTGCCTTCTTAATGCCACTCTCTTCTCACAGATTTTCTCTCAGCTTGTAAAGAGATGCATCATAGCCACGGGGCCTCCGTGATTAGCTCCTTCAACACGTCGTTGCTGCGCGTCCGTCCAATTTGGGGCGTTTTCAATTGAAGTGCAGTTTTGCTAGCCTTTTATCACACCGCGAAGTGGTGGCCTTATGCCAAGTGTCGGTCTCACTCATGGCATCCATCCACACCACAAATAGCTCTGTGACGCGCGCCTGCGTAGCCTGGCTGTAGTGACATAGCGTTCTCTACTTACGCTCACCCCGAGAAAATATCGCCACCGATCTTGAAAGGAGACACTGCGCGTTTTCTTCTATAGTCCACCTGGCGTGTTCTGTTTACTATTCAACAAGCCGCCAAAAATAGCGACCTTCACCAAGTGACGCTTGTCACACCGCTTTCTCTGTTCTCACCTTCACCTACTACAGCTACCTCAAAGGTTTGCATGATCATTGGTCGTGAACGCTAGTCATCAGGTTGGAGATGTAGCACTGAGCATCAGCGTGACCGCTGTAGCTGGTTAAAAACAATGAACATTGAGCAAGCTCTCCACCATAAATGTACACTAAACACTCAGTTACATCTTAGATGACCCGTTTTACTTTCATGTTCATCGATTCCTATCGATACCCAGGAAATGTTTATGTTGACACCGAAGAAAGTGTCGGCAGTGTTAACTAACAGCCTACACGTGAAAAGGCTGATATTTTTTACTCACATTGGTGAACATTTGTTTCTCATTTTAACTTGCAGAGAAGCAATACGTGCGTATTGGACTGAAGTTTGAGCTTGAAGGCTTCAAATACGCAAGCTCCATGGGCTGAGAAGTAAGGTTTTATAACGCCACTTCACAGCCTGCTGGGCTTGCGTATTTTCAACTTCCATCTTTCTCGCTCAAGGAGCCGGTCACACAAGATAGGCTGGCACAATTTCTCGGGCCAGCGTATTTCTCGTCCTTATTATGCGATTATTGGTACGCAACGCGGTATCATGCCGTGTTTAGCACGGCTTTCTGCTTTACGGAAGATAAAAGTGGGTGATGCTACTTCACACATGCAGACAAGTGTGTGCCCCCCCCCCCCCCCCCCACACACACACACAAACGCGCGCGCGCATTCATGGGTATGCGTAAACGCATTCAAGTACACTTTTGGCTCTTGCTCTTTAAAGCTTCAATATCTTATGCGGGTAATTGTAGCTGGAACTACTACATATTTTAGCGTGTTTTTCTTGTGGTAT